>NW_008610165.1:0-28971 GCF_000691845.1 Merops nubicus
CAGGGGCAGCTCTTTATCCTGGAATTACACCAGTGCAATTAGCCTGATCCCAACTGGATTTGGGGATGCTCTTTGGGGCAGGGCAAATTTCTCTGGCTGTTGTCTCAGTTCAGAGCAGAAATATGCTGGGGAAATGTTGTTCTTGCCTATCTTCTTCAGGGTCACCACAAGACCTTGGGTAACATTTTGGAGACATCAGTTACAGTTGTCTTCACCCGACCAGAGTGGAAAGTTGGCTGTAGCATCAACTGTGATGACACTTCTGCCTTCCTAAAGCCAACAGGTATCTGACCAGCCAACCTTCTTGAGGTAATGATGGTTGAGTTAGACTCATCTCACTGCAAACTAACAGCAGGGAAAGAATAATGTCAAAAATATCTATATTTTTGAAGCAGCAGCAGTATTGTTTTGAAAAATACTTGGAAATATTCCCTGCTTTGTCCCCTTTGGATTAACTTGGGGCACTTCACAAGGCATGGAGCAAAATATTTGTCTGGGGAGTGCTGAGCAGTCACCTGCAGCCTTCTTTGTGTCTCTCTCTGATGTCTTCTGTGGTTCCTCGTTAGCTGTTGTGCTCGTCTTGACTTGGTGGAGCCCACAGCTATTTTTGTAGCTCTCCCTGGAGGTAGCCAGTTGGAAGCTGTCTGTTTGCCTGGTGTTAATGGAAGTCAGGCCCAATTATATGCATGTGGGGGATGAGTTGTTTCCTCTTACTCATAATGAATCCTGACCTTTCCCAGGGTCTGGCTTGTCTGTTGATTCAATAACACGCTACCCATCGCACTAAGGAGAGAAATGGAAAAATCCCCCAACCTGCCCAATGGCAGCCATCTGCTTTCTGTTTAAACATCTAAGGATGATAAAGCACATGATTTAAGCAAGCAGATGTGATTATCCAAAGGGGCAGGTTCGGATCTTTGGCTTTAGGAACGTTTTAGCTGCAGTATTTGGTTGGGAGGTGCAGAGGAAAGCTCCCACGCTCAGCCTGGAGAAGCACTGGTGGGCACGGGGTGTCACAGTGCTTTTGTTCTGCTCACACTGGTTTACCACCCTAGGGACCAGGCTCTGAGAAGAGCCCAGCCTCGTGGGGAACACATCTAGGTGTCCATTTAGGCCAGTGGTGGGTGGAGATGTGCCCTTGGGGCTGCGGCGCCGGCGGGTGAAGTGGATTTTTGCATCGTGGTTTTGCAAGAGAAGCATCATGGAAATGCAAAACTTGTGCTCTTGGGTAGGATGTGAGTGCATAAATCCCACTGTATCTTCTGAAAATTTTACCCTCTAGCCTTTGGCCGTTGTAGCTTGAAGCCCAATTTCTCTTCTTGATGTTTTAATCCGTGTGTGTGTGTGTGTATGTGAAGATGAGGCAGCTGCCAGCTGCTAAATGACTGGAACAAAGGCAAGTTTTCCAAAGCTTTTCATAGAACGCTTGTTCCCTTTCACTTGATGAATGATTCATTAATGCCTCTGTTTGAGATAATTACTATGAAGGCTGTAACCTTTCTCATTATTTGAACGAACACAAAACATGACAAAGAAAAACTCTGGGAGGACCTAATTTGTGCCCAGCAAAAAGAGGTGCTGTCCTCAGCAAGCTGTCTGTGAATGTGTTAAACAGCAGCATCATATTTACTCCAAGGGCTGCAGACCAACAAAGTCTCCCAAAATGTTTAAGAAGCCAGTGCTGCATTTCTGCTGATGTTTAGAGAAAAAAAATCTCCAGCCCTTTCTTCCTGGCTGGTTTTTGCACAGCCCTGGGTTCTCCTTGGCTGCTCCTGGCACAAATCTGAACAAACCAACACAGTTAAATCACTGGGACACGTCCAAGGGCTGGTCCACTGTGTGCCCATCAGAATCTGTGTTTAGTTTCTGTAGTTTCTCCCTACCTTGTTCTCCACCCCTGAGAGCAGTTTGCCCTGTGGAAGGCAGCAATGGTGTGTTATCCCAAAAATCTGAGTGGGAAGAGGCTGGCACAACCCTGTGCTCTGTTGGGGGGGAGGAAGAAGGGACTGACCATGCATAGAGGAAGAGAGAAGGGTGGAAAAATGGGTGAAGCAAGAAGAACAAACTAGCTTTTTATTTATAACTGCAGTCCTCTTCCACCACCCTGGGTGCAGCACGATGCATCCAAAATTCTTGAGGGGTAAGAGGAGTCCAGTGCTGGCACCCCTGGCCCAAAAGCAATGTGAGCATCTAAAAGAGGATGGTTCATTCTGCTGGTTGTATCTGAGCTCAGCAAGAAAATCATCTCTGCTCTGTTAAACCTGAGCTGGACCTCTTGGTTTTAGGTCTTTGTTTTGTGTGATGGCTTCTGTGCTTTCCCAGGAATTTGTTTCAAATATCGTGCCCTCTCCAGCATCCTGGATATTTCCTGACAGTTCAATATTAATTTTACTCTTTGTATTAATGGTTAGAAATGTTATGAAACATGAATGTCCTAGCCAGTTGGAAAAATGTGAGGTGAGAGCATCCCCATCCAAAGCCTGCCTTGAAAATTGTGCTTCCTAATCTGCTGCACTGCTTTATTCATTTAGAATTTTCCCTCTTGCTTCCTGATGAGTTTCTTAGTTTATAGCAGTTCTAATTCACAGATTAAAAGGCCAGAAAGACCATTAGATTGTCCAACATCAGCCCAAATTCAATGAATTATTCCCTGAAAATATATTCAGTGCTGAAGCCTCAGGATGGAAACATTTCCCCTGAACCAAATAGTCTTTTTTTCAACATTTCTAAACTTTTATTGTTCATTTTGTGCAACTGAATTTTCCAGGATTCTCCCAGATAAACCAACAGGTTGTTGTCATCACTTCATAGAGAGCCCTGTTGCTGGAGTGTCAGTAGGTGAGAATTTAATCAGAGTTTGTTGGTTGACCTGGAAATTAATGACTCCATGGGCTGCTTGTGTGCATTTTTGGAATCCCACTCTTCTGCTGTGTTAGAGCCATCATTGCTCCAAAATCCTCTCTAGCATCAAAGTTGTCTTCTGTCTCCCAAAGCTGCTGTGTGATTGCTCTAATCTCAAGTCCTCCTAGACCTAGATATGGTGGTGACCCATGGGAGCTGTAGCTTGACCCAGACAGCACAGGCTTTGGGAGAAAATAAGGATGCAAGGCACCCATAGAAGGGTTTGGGTTGGAAAGGACCCTTCAAGGCCATCTTGACATCCCCAACTAGAGCAGGTTGCTCAGAGCCCCATCCAACCTCACCTGGGATGTTCCAGGGATGGGGCAGCGACCACCTCTCTGGGCAGCCTGGGCCAGGGGCTCACCAACCTCAGTGTGGAAAATGTCTTCCTTCTATCTAGTCTAAATCTACCCTAATAATAATAATAATAATAATAATTCTCTAGAGCAGCTCACCTCACCTTTCCTTTTTGCTGGTTTGCCAGTGGAAGGTACCACCAAGAGAGAACAAACTCTGAGATGAGTTTGGAGTGAAACGTGTTCAAGTAGAGGAACATTTAAAGCCTCTGTCTCTAACAAATTGTCTCTGTGACAACTAATCCATAGTTTATCTATAAAAACAACTCTCAAGGTACTTTCTGATGTGAGGTTTTTTGAAGGGTGTGTCCTTTGAGCATTTGTCCTGTGTAATTAGGCAAGGTCATACTACTGAATATGAAGCTCAACACTAAACAGAGACAATTAGAGACTGGTCCCAGCAGGCTGGGAAGTGGAACCAGCTACATAAAGGCATCTGGTTGTAACTGGGATAACCAAATTATTAAATCTCAGCACTGGGAGATTTTATATGCAGGTCCTAGTGGAGAACAACCTTCATGGGTCCATAAAAATACACATCTAGAACTCTGAGTTTGCCAAAGGATGACAAAGATATCAGGGAAAAATTGGGCTACGAGCATCTTCCAGCCTGATTCAACATTATTTTCCTCTGGTGAAGGCTCCACAAAACTCTACAGAGGGAAGAAGGTCTCCACCCACTTGCCAAAATGGGAAATTTGGAGGCATCTTGGTGTTTTTGCAGGCTGGGCTTTTTTTGTATCTGACAGAACTGAATTTTTTAATTGGAAAAGTCATTATTCATTTATTAACCAAAGAAACAGGTGGATTTTATCTGATGAGCCATACATAAAAATGATATTTTTACCAATGTCCAAGTACAAAATGGAAGGAGAGCCCATGTAAGATGTAAACTGCCAGCTGGAATTTTGGTCCCTGCTTTCCACTGATGGAATGGTAGCAAGTTCTGCCACTGCTAGGATCAGAAAGGGATGAACCAGCTACAATGAGAGCCAATGTATGTTGAGAATTGTACAATTCATTCTAAAGCCTTCAATTCTTTACATTAAAAAGAGACTTTTTAAAATTTATTTTACACAGTTTTATTCCCCTTTTTCCTTTTTTTTTGCCTTTATATGCAACATGTGCATGGATAGGAGCCAAAAAACCCAAAGTCCTCTACTAGGTAGTTGCATTTTTGAAAGTTTTCCACCAAGATTGGTTTCCTATTTTCACATTGTTGATGATGCTGAATGTATGGAGATCCTGATATCACCCTAGAGTCTGGTCTCTAGGTAGTCCTTTTAATCTGCTTTGTGTCAGAATATGGAGATGAATAAAATCTTATTCCATTACCAAATACCTTTAGAAACATCTATACACCTTTTAACCTTAACCTGAGTGCATCACTGCACTGAGGGGCTGCTGCAGACCAGGAATTATACCACTGCTGAATCAGATGTAGAGAAAACCTGCACATGCTTTGATTAAAACTTCTCTGGTTTCCTTCTGGTGACACAAAGTGGAGAGGTGAGATTGTATTTGGGGTAAAACGATGCTAGGTGGTGACTAGACAAATCAGGGAAATATCAGATTATATCCTTGGGGTTTTTTTGGTGCCTTCCTCATCATCTCCTGAGTGCACTGTTAGATTTAGGATATTGTATTATCTAAATTTTTGGTCAGACCCACTATCTTTGTGCTTTTGCTTCCTATAGCTTCAGCATAGCTGTTTGCACCTCTGGTTTGAGGAATATTTCTGGAGGGTGAACAGTGTTAGGCAAACAAAAATGTGTCTGTTGCTCAAGTGCCCCCTTGGATTGTCATGTGAAATCACCTGAAATGATGAATGGGGGAATTTCTTTCCTCTTTGAAGGTAAAAGGGAGGCACCTTTGAGGAACATTCTGGGATAAGTATTTGAAACAGGTGATGAGAACTCTATGGGGATGATTCTTTCTCAGCTACCAGATGATGTCCCTTCCAACCTAAAGGATTCTATGATTCTATGACCAGAAACTGCTTTGACATAGGTCCCTCAATTTTAGATCATAAAAGTTAGGGGAGATGATATTTTTTTTTAGTGTCATTTATCAGCTGCTCTCTTTTAGGGACAGAATAAATTCCAGCACTGGTCCAAGTTCTAAACTCTATCAACGCTCTAGCTGACATTAATTAAAACCCTGGGAAGTTTTTCCTGGCCAATTCTTGCACCACATCAAATATTGCTCTTGCCCCAAGGTTGAAATTTACCTCACCAAAATCAGACCTCCTTGGGTTTATCTCAGCTGGAACTCATCCAGTGACCATCAGCGAGGGGTCGATGCTTATTTATGACACTGTGGGCAATTGCTTGGGCTAATTTATGTGGGGAGCTTTGGAAACGTGGCAATCCCATCGGTCTCAGGGAGGAGAGAGGAGGATTAACAGCCAGCTTCATCTGCCCTGACAAAACTTCTCCCTGACATCTGGGCTGTTCAAATAAATGACAGGTTTTCCTGCGGCGTCCGTCTACTCGGAGGGACATCGACAATTTGCTGCTTAAAACTCAAGTCACAGCAGAGCACTTAGCTGCCAGCCAGGACCTTGGCATCCTCAGCCAATACTGAGAATATATGGCACAAACATCACACAGAGGGTGGAAATCATCACTCAGACCTGCCTTGTTGGAGCACATCAACAAATAACGTTTCCTCCTCTGCTGTGCTCCAGGGAACAAACCTTTTTTCGCTCGGTGGGTGGTAATGGCCGAAGGCACCAACTTTGGTGGGGTTTTTATTTATTCCTGACAAACCTGATTTATGAATTGCAACCCTCGCTTCATTACTGAAAGAATCTCTCTGCTCAGGGCTCTGACACGATGGTTTCCTCCCCAGATTTTTCTGCCCGTGCATTTCCTAGCCCCATTTATACCCTGTCTTGTCATTTCCATTGATCACTGCAGATAAGTAAGTCTTCTTAACCTTTTGGGGTGATAGCATTGCTAATATTTTCTGAACAGCTCACGCCCAGCCTTTCTAGAAGAGAAAACACCTTGTTTTGTTGGGCAGCACAATAAATACCAAAGGATTCTTGTTGCCCTTTTTTGGTTGAGTTGGTAGAGTTTCAAACCCCTTGCACGTAAAGTCTTTTTAAATGAGAAGTGGTCCATCAAAGCTTTGAAACGACTTTTGAAGTCTGTGTTTGAATATTTTATCCCTGAACATTGCATAGATCTTTTTAGCAATTTCATGAATTATAAAAATAGAAAAAAAAAAACCCAACCCATAAGTCTGTATTTGTACAGCCTTTGAACTCTCCCTGCTAGCCAAGTAATTTGGGGTATGGTAACATGGGATTTAAATTGTTTTTAGCTTCATTGTAGTTCTTTTGCCATCCTGAAGGAGAGCTACAGGTCTGCAGTGTGGTGCAATTAATTTGACTTAGAATAAGAAAGCAAAACCTGGAGCTCAGCAGGGATTCTTATGAAAAAAAAACCACATAGGGACAACAAAATGGACTACAGAAAAATTATGGCAGAGATTAAAAATTTGGGTGTGGAAATAAAACCAGGAAAGAAACATCACGTTGTCTAAAAAACATTTTTAAACATTTCTCCAAGAAAAATGATGGTTTGGAGTTGAAAAGGTGGCTTTTGTTTTTCATCTGATGCATTTGAACGTGTAAACAGCATCATGATAGAAATTTTCACTGAGAGGTAGGAAACTCTGTCCAGAAAAGAGATAATTTGGTTGAATTTTATGCCCATGTTTAGCAAAGCTGCCAGAGAAATCTCTCTTCCCCATCTTTCATAGTGATGCCTCAACCCCTCAACCTCTTTCCAAGTTTTGTGTCTCCTTTGAGGTTGGTGTGTAGCCAGCTATATCTACGACATGAATTTATTCATGGAGACAAAACCAAGTCAGGAATAAAGATGTTCTTTAAGGAAATTTTGGGGGGGAGCAGGGTGGCTGTAGAGCTAACTAAGGGCCAGATTCTGCTGTGCTTTGAAGGGCTGAGGACTCACGCCGAGTGATTTAATTCATTTCCCCAGCTTGCTCCAGGAACAAGGTACCACTCGTCGTGAGCAGAGGTCACCCCTAAAGAGGGCAGTTGCTATAATTAGCTGTCATCACTCTCAAATAGCAAAGCTCTAAAAAAAAACTCCCCAAGTTGGTGTTTTTTCTTATTTTCCTCCCTTTTTTGGCCTTTCAGAAGGCATAGATCTTGCCTGAAATCTGTCAAAAGACTGTCAAACTACATTTCACAAGGTAATGCAGCAGGTCTCTGATTGTCCTGGACTTTTGGAGCAGTGAATCGTTCAGCCCAGTGCATTTTTTTTGAAGGCTGTGACAGATCATCTTGTCTTTTCTTTTTCAAGGTACCCCATCCATATTTAACGTCCCCTGGAGCTTCATCTGTATCCAATTTCCTCTGCATGTCTTGGTCTAAACAGTTGTCATGTAACTGCTGTTCATGGGAGCTTTACTCTGTTTTGTCCTGCTTTGAGTTAGAACTAATTCTGTTCAGTGATTTCACTTCTCAGCTACATCTTTTCTAAGCCACTGCACTTTGTGAAGTTCAGGGCAGATTTTTTTGGCAGGCAGTGTCTCTTTCTAGCAGTGATAATACTCCGTGTTTAGAGTTCCTACCAAGGGTTGGGGTGGGGACCAAGGTCACTGCTAAATCTTGTGCACCACGCTGAGGGTGCAGAAGGTAAGAGGTTGGGGGGAGAGGTCCTCTCTGACCCTACACTGACCCATGAGGGATTCCATCCCAGATACATCATATTCAGCATTAAGCTGAGGCATCATGAGGGTCAAGCCTCTTCCTCAATGGCAAGTGTCCAAGGAGGACTGGGTTCATTCTGTCTTCAATCCCAATCTGAGTGTTCTTGAATCCAATTCCATAATCCAGCCCTTGAATCCAGTCCCCATCTGCTGCTGAGTCCAGGGTGGGTTTTTCCCAGGGTCTTCTCTGCAGAATCAGTGGTGAGGGTGATGTAATTTCCATCAGGAGGGTTGAGAGAGATACTGGTTTTGTATATATTTAATTTTAATATGTTAATAAAAACTGTTATAGTTTTCTAATCCATAAATCTCTCTTCCTCATGCCCTTTCTTTTCCCCTTTGGGAAGGGAGAAGGGTTAATAGAGAGCATCTATTATTTGTTTAGTGGCCAATCCAACCCTAAACCTTGACACATTTCCTGGATTTTCCAGTGTTGGGTGTGGTAATTCCTACACCCAAGAGCTAAACCTACCAAGCAGTCTCCACAGAGATTACAGGTTTGATGCTTGATATACCCTCTGCTTTATTAATCTAATTGGCTTGTGATGAAGGTAAAACATGCAATGTTCATATTTTAAAGATAATTTGAAATAGGACATGAATTAAAAAGGAATAAAAAGGATGCTTGATGCCCCAAGCCTGTTCCAGAGCTCATTGAACTCTAGGGCATGGAGACTTGGAACCCATGCACACTGCTAAGGCTGAGATGTTGGCTTTACCTCGTGTTCTGTCTACAGGGAGGAGATCAACACTGAGTGTTCCAAGAGTTTGAAAAGTATTGGCCTCAGATTTGATGCCACGACTCCTGGCTGCAAGATGGTGACTTGCTAGAGCAAAGGAGATGGTTGACTCTATGACTCTTATCTTTGAGCAGTAGGTATGCCTTTAATTTTCTAGTGGCTGATGAGATGATCCTCCTTTGAAAACACTCTTTGCTAATCTTAATGAAACTGGAGCAGGCAGGAGTCTGAATGCAGGGTATGAAGTGTTCCACAAGGAATAACAATCCATTCTACCCTTCACCACAGCAAATGATCTATCTCATATTTGGGGTCTTCTCAATCCTTATCAATATCTAAAGGGCAGGGGTCAAGAGGATGGGGTCAGGCTCTTTTCTGGGGTGCTCTGACAGGACAAAGGGCAACAGGCACCAACTGGAACACAAGAGGTTCCATCTGTACATAAGGAAAAGCTTCTTTGGTGTGAGGGTGCCAGAGTCTGGAGCAGCTGCCCAGAGAGGTTGTGGAGTCTCCTCTAGATAGATCCCAAACCCACCTGGATGTGATCCTGGGCAACCTGGTCTAAGTGACCCTGCTGGAGCAGGGGGGTTGGACAAGATGCTCTCCAAAGGTCTGACTTCCAACTCCTACCAGCCTGATTCTGTGAAATTGTTGCTTCTATTTTTCCCTTTAAAAAGGAAAGATACAATGAATGACAACAGGATCTGATTTTTTAATGCATGAAGATATCTGCATGGAAGTCCTTGTGCTACATTTTATGGTGAAGAAAAAAAACCCATCCAAACAACAATAAGGCAAAAGTTAATCTGGAGAAGTATTAAATCCACATCATCCTCTGAAGGTTGCTCCTCACTCCTTTCCTTGCCCAAGGACAAATAAGAAATAAAAGATCTGTTCTTCTGCACTATGTAAGAAGGTCAAAGATGCACAGCTTCAGTTTCCTAGTTGCAATCCTGGAGATGTCTTACCAGTGATGTACCAGAGGTGTCTGGGAGATGCCAGCAGAGCTACAGAAGGGAGTAGAGCTGCTCTGTGGAGGTAGGTACTGAAGGGTTAGCAGTGAGACTTGGATGATTCCCCTCCACAGCTGAAAGGAGAGAGGATGAAAGGATGAGCTGGCAAAGCAGATGTCGTGGTGTCCAGCAGATGCAGCTGCCACCTGCATGTCTGGCAATGGGGGCTGTTTAACTGGCTACTAGCCCCTCTCTGCATCCTTCCTCTGGATGTGAGGAGGTCAAGATCTGGTTTGCATTGTCAAAGGGCTGATGGGGAGAATTAGCCTGACTGGAGAATCTGACATTGGCACCAAGAAAACTAAAAATAACCAGCATTTATCTTCCAGTGATGTTCTTAACTGGTGTATTGTTTTGATGGTGATATCCTAGATGTCTATCAGCAAGGAGGATAAATTGCTCTCTAGAAGTACCAAACCCTCCCACTGTCTGAACTGCACTCTGATTAATTACTAGCATTGTGATACCTGTTTTATAGCAGCTCATACATGCATGATAATAACCATTAAAATGTTTGCCACTGTAACTCCAGCCACACTATGCTCATATCAGAACCTAGTAGTAAAGTCAAAGACTATTTGAGCCATTTGGAGCAGACATTTCGTGCTAGCTGCAGAGGAATTCCTAATGAACTGTTTCCTGAGGAGATCTGAAGGCTTCTAACAGACAGAACTTGGCATTCACACTGTCATCACTTAAAACCTCTCCTCTTCCTTTACTAAATATCTCTTTTCTGTCATCTAGGCCAGGAGAGCACTGCTGTGGTAATATTTGCATGCTTCACTCCTCCCCTAAGTGTATCTGCTGGTTCTCATCTGATTTTAGCTCTTTTATTTTTGATATCAAATGCTGTGGTCCAGCAAAGCCCCAGACAGGGATCTTTGGCCAAACACATTCTCTGACCATTTTGGAGCCATCAATAGTAATGGGAACTGCCTTCCCCACCAGTCCAGCCTAGTTCATTGCTTGGCTGACTTCAATCCCTACTCTCCATGCTCTGTTGAAGTCAGTAGAATTCTTCTTCTTCATTGATCTTATTCTCTGGTGAAGTCTAAACTTCTACAAGGTTTCCTCTTGTTCCAGAACCATCACAAAACCCACTTGGATGACTGGGCTGTAGTACCAGCCTCAACAACTTGTCTGCAACAACTCAGGCAAGACATTGGTTGTTGCTCTAGCAACATCTGAGCCTCTGTTTCACCCTTCCAGCCCCTCTGCATGGTCTTACATAGCATTTCTGTTTCATTTATTCCTACCAGGGACCCAAAGTCAGTTGTAAACTCTTGCAAAGCATCTGAAACTCTTGGAAGACAAATTTGGACACTAAACAAAGAACTCCTTAGAGCCATCCAGAAGAATCCAGAGGCCAATCTATCCACAGCACTCCATGGAATCCAAAATCTAGTAAAGATGATGGAGAAAGAATGATAAAAAATATTAGTAAGTCTCAATATTTTTTTAACTGGACCTAACTCAGACCTTGAGGCTGAACTCTCCCTTCCCACCCTTGTTTGACTAAAGCTTGGCCTTGATTTCAGCAAGGCAAGGTGCCTGTTGATGCTGGTGACATGAGTATTTTGCTCAGCAGATGACATTCAGGGTGGCCCTGAGGTTTGCTCTGCTCTCAGCATCCCATCCATCAGCTGAGCCCTGCGTAAGCAACGATCTGGCACGTGCTAAATTTAGATTTGTTTGGATTTTATGGGGTTTTTTTTAGGCAACTTCATTTGTTTTGGTGGCTCACAGGCACCGTGTGGTTCTTCTCCTGCCAAGAAAACGACCACTTCATTTTTTTGGTCTGCTTGCACCTCTTTGGGAGGGGGAAAGGGCAGGGTTGAATTCTTAGGCAGGAATACACAACGTGAGAAAGATGGAAACCTGCTTGGTGGACCCTAGAGGTTCTTGCCTGTCCTAAGGCCATGGAATTAGGGTACTGCTTTTTAGAAGGTCTGAATGGATCTGTCTCCTCCTCACTTGACCTCAAGATGATAGAGAAGTTTCTGAAAACTGCAGAATGGAAATACTTTGAACCAGGGTGTAGAGCTGTAGCTTGATAAGCAAGGGAGAAACTGAGGCAAACATCAGTATTAAGACAGGCTGGAGGAGGAAAAGATTGAGAGCAGCCCTGCAGAGAGGGACTTGGGGACAATGATGGGTGAAAAGCTGAACATGAGCCAACAGTGTGTGCTTGGAGCCCAGAAGCCAATGGCATCCTGGATTGCACCCAAAGCAGTGTGGCCAGAAGGTCAATGGAGAAGATTCTGAGCCTCTGCTCTGTTCTGCTGAGACCCCAGCTGCAGTTCTGTGTCCAGCTCAGGAAAGACATGGACCTGTGGAGGCCACAAAAATGATCAGAGGGTTGGAACATCTCTCCCATGAAGAAAGGCTGAGAGAGTTGGGGGTTTTCAGCCTGGAGAAGAGAAGGCTCCAGGGGGACTTCCTTGTGACCTTTCAGTCCTTCAAGGGGGACTATCAGAAAGATGGGGACAATCTTTTGAGCAGGGCCTGTTGGGACAGGACAAGGGGGGATGGTTTGAAATGAAAAGAGGGAGATTTAGACTAGAGAGAAGAAAGAAATTTTTTACAGTGAGGGTGGTGAGACTCAGGTTGCCCAGAGAGGTGGTCGCTGCCCCATCCCTGGAACCATCCCAGGTGAGGTTGGATGGGGCTCTGAGCACCCTGCTCTAGCTGCAGATGTCCCTGCTCCCTGCAGGGGGTTGGACTTGCTGACCTTTAGAGGTCCCTTCCAACCAAAAACATTCTATTGTGAAAGGTCACTGGCAAGGAAGGCTTGAATTCCAAAGCTTGTTGACAGCACCTTCTTGCCTCTGTCATCTGACCCTTCACCACCCAGAAAAAATGAGTTTTTCTCTAAAATATAAGGTGATTTACTGCACTGTGGGTTAGTGCCTCTTTGACCTTTCAAGTCATGAAGGATCACTACCCCCATCCTTTGATTCTAGAGATGAACCAGGGAGCACAGGAGGCTCCTGACGGCTGGTGCTGCAGAGCACTCATGCATTAAATAAGAGATTAATGTGGGTTCCCATAAGCTGGATCAACACAGATGAATGTTTCTCCATCTGCCTGAGCTACCCCCGTGGGACCTGCAGCTCTCCAAGCCCTCCTCCCTCCTGTTCCTCTTCCCCACCAGTGTGCCCTGCAGATGTGTTTCCATCAACTCCTTTTTTGAGGTGATCACAGCTCACTATAAATTACCCAGGTTCTTTTATTTTTTTTTCAATTTGTCTTTTGGAAATGATCTGTAGTCTTTCTACACGTGGCCACCAGCTGCAAAACCCTCTTAAATCTTTGTCAAATAGGTAATAATGAAGAAAGTACATTTTTTATGCAGCGTGGACCTTCTGACTGCAGCACACAATAATCTCTCCCTCTCATGTACCTTGAGCTGTCAGTCATCAGGTGACCTGAAGAGAGAAGAGGAGACAAAGAAGCTGAAGAAAATTCTGGTGCTGGAGTAAAAATAGCTACATTTAGCCAACAGAGCTCTAATAATGTTCATTATTCTACTAAAGATTACTGCAAAATGTGCCTAATGGCAAACTGAATTAGTATGTGCTTAATTTGGATCTGCTAAAACTGATGTTGAGTCAGAAGATACAACCCAGTACTGAATAACCCACATCCAACAGACTCTCCCTTTTCAGGTGGGTTATACACCTTCACCTGAAGGATAAGGATGGGAACAGGCTGCCCAGGGCAGTGGTGGAGTGTCCATCCCTGGAGGGATTCAGAAGCCCTGTAGATGTGGTGCTGAGGGACATGGGGCAGTGGTGGGTTAATGGATGGTTTTCATAATCTTAAAGGTCATTTTCAACCTAAATGACTCTATGATTCTGTGTTGCAGGTGGAGGAGGCAGCAGAAAGGGTGGGCAGATAGGTAACAACAATGAGAATATTCGTTGGTGTTGACTAGCTGGGGATTTGTTGAAAACAAGAAGCAGCCAGAAGCTCACAATGAAACGATGAGACTTGGCATGGATGTGTCCCTTTCTAACAGAGGGAGTATTTCTACAGTTCTTGTAACTAGACTGTGTCTCCAACCACCAACCTAAAGACAGTCTTCATCTCCAAGCTGTCCAAGAAGGGCTTCTGTGAGTGAGACAAGTGTGGGGTGTTGGAACATCACTGTGTAGGTTGTTGTTCTTGGCTCAAGTAGCAGTCAAGGTGTCCTACTGCTAGCATGAAGGGACATTCTATGGCTTTTGTGTCCTGTTGGGAACTACACTGACACAGCCACATTTCTTTGAAGATAATGGTTGGACTTGATGATCTTAAAGGTCTCTTCCAGCCTAAAGGATTCTATGAGTTGACCACAGAGAACTCCAGACCCCATCTCGTGATGGGCACAGTGTTTCCTGAGCAACCACAGGATCCAAAGAACCTCTGTGTCCCAGGCACAAATCCTGTGCTGGAAAAAAATTACCCTCTGTCACCTAAATCTCTTGGTAGGTCTCTTGGTAGGCTCTGGAAGTGACTTTCAAGTCATATTGCAGACGTGGTCAGCAGAAAAGATCAGTAGCTTCAATCTCCAGGTCTGCCAGTAAGGTTACATCAGCATGGCTTCATTTTTCTCTTCTCCAAGTGCCCTATAAAATGTTTCTCATTCACACCCAACATTTAACCCATAACTCCCTGTTGGTAGATGTGTCAGTAACCATTGAGATTCCCAAAACTGAAATATATCTTGTTTTTCTGAAAATATATGCTCTGGTTTGGGTTGCAGGACACCTCTGTGGTGTTGGCTGTGGAAAAATCTGATTTCTCTGTTAAAATAAGAAATCACTGAAGCAAGTGATGTGAAATTGGACACGTTATTAGATGGGCATGGAAATGAGAATGTTATTACAATATAAGCTCACATTTTAGGTCGTGGAGAGTCGTCTGCTTGTGGTTTCCTTCTCTTTTCTCATGTACCTGACTCATCTGCAAGTACACAGTTAATTTCTGTCTTTATATGGACAAGCCTCAGCTCAATCTCTGTTCCAGACCCATCTGCTTGTGTCCAAATGAAATCTCAGCCTGCCTGCCTGGCATCTCCTCTTGATGTGTCATCCCCAGCTCTGGTTCAAGAAAGCCAAAACTCAGCTGTTCATCCTTCATCCCCACTCTTAGCTGCTCATCAACAAGCCCTCCCTCTTTTGGGGGCAGATCTGCTCTTCTCCACATTGCCCATTTCTTGTATTTTTCTACACTTTTGGGGGCTTCTGCTTGCCCTTTGCTTCTTCACATTTAGGAGATGCTTCTTCACATTTAGGAGATGCTTCTTCACATTTAGGAGATGCTTCTTAAGCATCCAGAAAAGTGATCTCTGATTTTTTTTTTGTTGAAGCCCCCAATAAAAGCCTTTTTTTTGGTGGGAGGCCAAAAAATCCCTCCAAGATAAAGCATCTCATGAATAACTAAAATAAGATTTTTCACTTTCCTAAGGTGAAGGTTTAGATTATTCAGATTTTTTTCTGAAATTTGCTTGTATTGGTGGTAAATGAGCAAGAAGCAGATGCTTGTAAACAGTGATGTGATGTGGAATGGAGAACAACTTTCACTGTCAATTCCCCTACTGTTAGAATAACAATAGGTTTAATTCTTCCCCACGTGGGACGAGTCTAATGGCAAAGATTATTCAGATTTTTTTCTGAAATTTGCTTGTATTGGTATTTTGAGCAAGAAGCAGATGCTTGTAACAGCAACATGATGTGGAATGGAGAACAACTTTCACTGTCAATTCCCCTACTGTTAGAATAACAATAGGTTTAATTCTTCCCCATGTGGGAAGAGTCTAATGGCAACAAAAGTGACCTCAGAGTGGCCCAAACCCCAGTCCTCTGAAATCAGCTCTTCAGATCCCTGCATTCTGCTGGGATTCCACATCCTTCCCTTGGCTGGGCTGTTGTCCTAGATCCATGTCACGTGCCTCTGACTTTGTGTGGGTTTTTTTTTATCCTTCTATGGGGCTTTGTGGCTACAGCTCCAATTTGCAAAGATCAGTGTTTTCTAATTCATTAATTTGCTTGTTGCTGTTGCCATGGTGCTTTTATTTGGCAGGCAGGGAACGCTCGTCACCAGCGTGCTGAAGTCAAGCTGGAATTAATTGCTGCTTTCTTTCTCTTCCTTTTTCTTGCTCCTCCAGTGGGGAGGTGTGGAAGGAGCCAGCCAGGAGGATTCCTTCCAGGGTGATGGGAAGTTGCTGAAGCTGGAAAAAAGGCCACATCCTGCCCCTCATCCCACAGCCAGCACCTCCTTGGCCGAGGAGGAGGAGGAGGATGACCCTTCCCATCTTGCCCAAATCCTGATGCCTTTTTCTGATGGGAAGATAATTAGACAATCAGGCTGAAAAACCTGTTTCCTTAACACTCTCAATGTCAGGACATTTATCCATTCCAAAGATTATTTTACTAAAGTTTATACTAAACCACTTTATTATTATAGAATCACAGAATACCAGTTTGGGAGGGACCTCAAGGATCACCTGGTGCAACCTCTCTTGGGGAAAAACCTTCTAAATCAGCAATAGCCATACTTTTTTTTTTGGATCAGTCTTCTAAAGTCCCTTCTGTGGTAGCTCACCACAATATCCAAGCTCCCAAACCCACAAATCCAAGCAGGATCTGATCATACCCTTCATCTCTCAGCTTGGTGTTGCTGCTTGCTGTCGTCACCCTGAATTCCCAGCTCCTCAAAAATCAAGTTTTTATCAGGTGGGAGGGTTCACATCCAGGACAATCTGAACTAATTTGGACAGTAAGATTTTGTGACATGGTATTTGAGGCTTTGCAAGATTGTTGTATATGTTAGATGCTCTCTTGCCATCATCAAGGCATTTTTTTTTATATTCCTTTATATCTACTCTCCTCAGTGTCCCATTTTCCTGGTGTCTCCCATTTTTCTGAGACTTTGTGGTTATTTGAAGTGTGGGATTCTCTCCCCCTCCCTTCTGCACCCTCTATTTGTTGCAGGACAATGAAATAATGACCCAACGCCTCAACGTAGTGACTTGATTAATAAATACATTAATAGACATTATTAAATACACAGAGCTTGTTGCTCCCTCAGCTCCACATCTTGTAGCACAGCCCTTAATTATGTCAATAATCACCCCACAAACAGTCCCACTGGAAGTGGGGCATGGACAAGGGAGGATTTCTTACTAAGCATTCAAAATGGGGCCCGAGGCAGAAGATAATGAGCCTGTATTATGGTAATGAAGCCTACCAAGGTAAAAATAAGGAGAGGTGGGTGGTAGAGGAAAGCAGAATGCTGAATATTTATCCCATTAACAGTTTGAGTCTTGAAATGAGGGCAGGGAGAGAGAACATTGTACTTCTTATTCCTTGGGGGATCCCCTTCAGTCTTTCTTGGACATTCATTAAAAGAGCAGTGGTGTCTCTGCTTGTATTATGGATCATGCCACACAAATGCTGTAAAAAAACCCTTATTTTCAATTTAGTTCCTATGATCAGATCTCTATTCCAATTCTATGCATTTATTGTTATTTAAAACCTCCAAATGAAGACTGTAGGTAACCAAAACCTCTCCTTAAGAAGCTCCGGGTACAACCCTTTCTCTTGCAAATTTGATTTTATTGATAACAGCCTCCATTCTACAGCTCCCTTCCTAGGCAAAGTTCCTCAGGGAGGTGGAGATGACAACTCTGAGAAGAGTTTTCACTTGAGCATCTCATTGAAACGGGGATTGGGAAGTGATGATCCTCAGTTAATTTGCTGGGTTTGCCAGCATTGCTCTGAGAGGAACGTGGCCTGTCATCTAGCCAAGGTAATTAGCTCTGTGTGCAGGGAACAAATAGAAAACTCTGAAATCCAAGCTCTAAGCAGAGTGCAGGAGCAGTGTGAAGAGGAGCAGTGGGGATATATTATTTCAGTGGGCTGGATTCCTTCAGACAACGTTGAATAAATGGATGGTGAGAAACACAAAACTTCCATCTGGGCAGCTTCATAGTCTCCAGAGCTCAGATGGGGCAGAGCAAGAGTCTCCCCTTGTTTTCTTTCACATCTTCAGCACCACTCCCATGCTTGATCCTTCTTTCAGGTGAAATTCTGGTGTCTCTTTCACAGGGAGTCTTCTCCAACCCTGTGGTTCTTCAAGGGCTGTGTTGCCTTGTGCTGCAAAACAGGGAAGATCTACCAAGAGTCTCCTCTTGTTTTCTTTCACATCTTCAGCACCACTCCCATGCTTGATCCTTCTTTCAGGTGAAATTCTGGTGTCTCTTTCACAGGGAGTCTTCTCCAACCCTGTGGTTCTTCAAGGGCTGCGTTGTGTGCTGCAAAACAGGGAAGATCTACTCTCTTCTGGTTCCTACCCACCATTCCTGAAGGTCAGATCTTCCCTTCCAGCACACCAGGTGACTGCATTGTGGCAGAAGATAACTCACAGGGCCAGGCAGAGCAAGTTTCCTTTTCCTTTTGGGACTTACTTGCCTTCCTCTGTAGAGTTTCCTCAAGGTCCAGCAGGTCCAAGACTTATTAAACTGAGGATGTTCAAAGCAAATGCAGTGATTTAATCCAACAGCCACGATGGCCAAGAAGAGTCAGGGTGAAAGCTTCACCAGGGTTTTGTCAGAGCTGAAGAATGTGAAAATGAAAAGGAGGACAGTTAATATGTATTAGGATTATTACAATAATAATTAGAATTATTAGAAGCCCCATTAAAATGAAATGAATTCTCGTCACACCGAAGATTGCTTTTTAATCAAGCTGGTTTTGAATAAGAATGGTAAGAAAATTTATCATAAAGCAAAAGGTGTGAATCTGATCGTTGTATAAGTACCATAAATAACTTCAAGTTATTGGAAGCTGCCAAGTTTCATTAAGATTCAACTATTCACAGCTTATTTCAGGGAATTAAGGGTTTCTGGGGTTTTGTCCCTTGCTTCAGAGATTTTATTCTCATTTTTGCAAGGTGCAGGTCAACTGCAATCAGAAAGACTGTTTCATTCAGAAGTATGTAATGAAATAGTTGTATTAAATACACTTTATATTGAATAAAATCTGCCATGCCACGTGTAAATCTGCATTAGCTTACGCTCTCCTTGCTATAGCAAAATCATTTATTGGCTGCATATAGATAGATGATAAATATCTAATCTATTCTGCAGCAATTTCCCTTTCCAGTGCCCTCATTTGGTTCCAAAAACACTTTGGGGCAACACGAGGATGCTGTTTGACCTACAGTATGATTGTGAACAAGAGACTTAAAGTGATCAATTCTTAAATCCCCAAACATTTGTGCAATCAACCCTAAATTAGTCCTTCCCTCAGATCTTGCACATCAAGGTTACTCTTGGAGCAGATATTTATCCTTGTAGGTATGAGGTGTGAAGTTTTGGCTCCCTGGGGAGTCTGGGAAACCCAACACTTGGGAGTTCAATTTTTCTTTCAGTGTCTTGGTCATTTGACACATCACTTTATCCCCCTTGTTCTTTGTATTTCCTCTGGTCTCTCTCTTACATAGAAGAGGAGAAGGGTCACAAAGGGCCACAGCTCAGTTTTTCCATGAGGCAGGTTGAATTCACAGGAGAAACAAAAGAGCTCCATGCCTTATTCATCCTCCTCATAAACAGCTGAAAATTAAATCACACATTCTTGGGTTTCAATAGCCAAACCTGGGATGATAGGTTTCCATCCCACCTAGATTCTTTACCTGGTGCCCAGGCTGCAACGTGTGGAGGTCACGTTGCAAACAGACTTCTCCTTGAAACACATGCACATCACACACTTCTGCTTCTTGACCAGGGAGAGGTGGAAAATCAGCACCTGAACTGAAGAACATCTTGTATTTCATGTAACCCTACCCTGCAGAGAGGTTCTTCTCTGTGTTCCAACAGGTCTAATTATTATTATTAAGTTGAGTGTCCATGGATGTGCAGCTGCTTGTCAGAATGAAAGAACTTTTCCACTGTTTTTAGCCCTGTGCTGTGGCTCACCCTGACAGGGATGCAGCTGGGATGCTTGGAAGAATAAAATCAAAGGTTGGTAGCAACAGGGATGAGATGGGGCACGGTGTTCCTGAGAGGTCTCATGAACAAATTCAAGAAAACATTAAGATTTGATGAGAGATTAAAGGATTGAATAAAGATCATAGAATGTTTGTGGTTGGAAGAGGCCTTTCAAGGCCATCGAGTCCAACCCCCCTGCAGGGAGCAGGGACATCTGCAGCTAGAGCAGGTTGAGGACAGTCCCACCTAACCTTACCTGGAATGGTTCCAGGGATGGAGCTTCTACCACCTCTCTGGGCAACCTGGGCCAAAGTTTCACCACTCTCACTGTAAAACATTTCTTCCTTCTCTCTAGTCTAAATCTCCCTCTTTTAGTTTCAAACCATCCCCCCTTGTCCTGTTGCAACAAGCCCTGCTAGAAGGATTGTCCCCACCTTTCTGACAGCCCCCCTTGAAGTCCTGAAAGGCTGCAATAAGGTCTCCCCAGAGCCTTTTCTTCTCCAGGCTGATCCGTGGCGTGAAGCGAGCACATAAAGAAAAATAATGTTATAGTTAAGATCCTAAATTCAGTGTTTACCTCCTACATGCCAGCATGCAAAATGTTTGTTTGTCATTTGTATGCAAACATGTGAGAGAACACACCACTGAAAGCCCAGATGGCCGTGGTCCAATTGATGTTGGTCCAGGGGCTCCAAGTCCTGTGAATAAACCAGGCTGAATATTATTTCTACTGAAGTTTTTTGTATGGTTACCCCATGAAATAACCTCTAATAATCAGTGGGCTAATTTGTGCTCTCTCCAATAATGAGCAATGAAGTGTATTTATGGATAAAAAAATCAACCTATGGTTGAGTTTCACCTTCCCTTCCTTGAGGTGAGAGTAGCTTCAAGGTCTTCAATGTCTCTTCTCCTTTCCTTGGAGGAATGAAGAGTAAATCACTGTTCAGTGGCTCCTTGCTGCTTGTTTTTTAGTTTACAAGGATTGCAGATCACAGAGGCAACATTTTTTGTACAAATTAGAATAAATCCCAACTTCTAAGGGAAACAAGTTAATTCTGTTTGGGGGTTTTATTTATTTTTCTTTTTAATTTTAGAAACATCTCCATGCTTACAGACACCAGTGTAGATATTATACAAGGCATGATAAGGATGGTAGCTCACAACCATCTTTTTTTTTCCAGTTGTATTTCAAAGATTTCTGTCCCTGTGAACCTGAAAGGAAACATCCATCATCTCAAAGGCTTTGGCTAAAAGTCTGGCCATGATGTCAGAAGCACGTGGGCGTTTTGAGGGAACCAACACAATTCAAAGGACAAGCATTAAACCACATTTTTGATTATGTGGGACCTGCTTCCCTGCTCCCATATGTTTAGTAGATCAATATTAGCTCCTCTCCAGTCAATAGAGCTCACTGATGTAAAACTGCTCTGTGCATGTTCTTAATGATTCATAGTTTTGAAGCCTGGCCAGTTCTAGAATTCAGCCCTCACAAAGGCAAACAACCTCCTGCCAATCTGCCCTTTCTTTTCTCTTATCCTGGGATTTGTGAGGAGTCTGCAGCCCATTAGCTGCTTTGCTGAAGGGATTCATCTGTGGCATCATTATTCATAGCCAGATCTGCTGATAAGGAATCGAAGGCTCTGGTAAACAACTGACTGCTTTTTTTTTTTCCATGACATCAACAACAAAGTCAGATGGGGGGGCTGGAAAAAGGAGAATTCCCAGGGTGGTGTTCAAAGATTAAACAGTTGTGTGTAGAGGAGGGGAAAAGATCAAGAGTACTCAGTGCATTCACACACAATGCAGACCCACCAGAGTGTCTTCTGCTCACCCCAGGGACATACAGACTCATATGGAGGATCATTTATATGCCAGGTCCACCCACCTTTAAGAAAAGGATGAAACTTCACCTTGTAGCTCTTCAAAATGACTTTTTTCCACCCCCTCTCCCCAGATGGCAGATTTATCTCAGGAAGAATTGGGGTCATACCTTTTTGTGCCTCTCTCCTTAAGTTAAAAAAGCAAATCTGTGGTACCTTTCATGCACTTGACCCATGGGGACTCCTTGTCCCCTGCTGCTGCAAGTCCACATCTGCCCAGGTCAGCAGCTGGGTCTCTGAAATGGTGGCTCCACCTCCAGGTATGATCACAGGGCTGGCCACCAGCAGGACCTGCTTAAATTCACCATTTCCTCCATAAAACCAGTGCCTCAGGGGACAGGGGAGCACGAGCAGTTGTTGGATTAGCTTCTGGTACTTCACCTCCATGCTACGTTTCCCAGTGCTTGCTGCTGCTCACCTTCTAGGAGAGGGGGTTTGGGGAAGCTCTTTCCAAGTTTCCAAACTCTTTCCAAGTTAATCAGGAGGCAGCAATGTGCCTTTGTGGCCAAGAAGGCCACTGGTCTCCTGGGGTGCATTAAGAAGAGTGTGGTCAACAGGTTGGAGGACGTTCTTTTCCCTCTCTACTCTGATCTAGTGAGATCACATCTAGAGTGTGTCCAGTTCTGGGTTCCCCACTTCAAGAGAGACAAGGAACTACTGGAGAGAGTCCAGTGGAGGGTTATGAAGATGCTGAGGGCCCTGGAGCATCTCTGTGCTGAGGAAAGGCTGAGACCCCTGGGGCTGGTTAATGTGGAGAAGAGAAGACTCAGAGGGGATCTTCTCAATATTATCAACATCTAAAGAGCCCGTGGAGGGCAGGAAGCTGGGGCCAGACTCTTGTCAGTGGTTCCCAGTGACAGGATGAGGGACAACGGGCACAAACTGGAACCCAGGAGGTTCCATCAGAAGAAGAACTTCTTTCCTTTGAGGGTGAAGGTGCCCAGAGACCAGTTGTCTCCAGGCTCCTTCTCTGAAGAGATTCCAAACCCACCTGGGCGTGACCCTGTTTAACCTATAGTGTGTGTTTTACATTCTGTGTGTGTTTAACACCAGTTTGATGCTTCTGCCTTCAGCAGGGTCACTTTGCAAGTGCCACCAAAACCTCCCCCTCCTCTCCTCCCCTTCCCAGTGGCTGACTGACTCACAACTGGTTTCGAGATTGAGATTTACTGTGATTAGAGAATTGGAAAGCTCTGACTAATGCTGCAAACGCCTGGGCCACGTTTCTTGACAAAGTAAGTGCCATTTTTGAGGCTTAAAATCGTTTCCACTCCTTGTTCCTGGATAGCACAATTGCTCCTTTTTGTTGCTCTGAAGCACACTCGATAACTTAGCGCGAGGACGCTCCTAATGAAAGGTCTCTCAAAGGCTTTCAGTGATTCATTCCCATTTCATGCTTCAGGTTAATAACAATCATTTTCAACCATGGTTCAGAAAGGTTGAGTTCAGCTGTGACCCTTACACCCTCTCCCACATTTCCTGGGTTATTCCTGGTCTTGCAGGGTCACTGCATTCATGAGCTGCAGTAGAGGATGAAGATTGTTTTTGAAGTCATCTCTTTCTCAGGCTGAAACTCTGCCCTTCTTCTGGTGTCTTGTCCAACTGGCCAGTTATCCTTGCTCCTCAAAATGGGGGTTTGATTTCTGGTCCAAATTTGCCTTATCATCATTGAGTCCTTGGTGCTTTTTTTATGTCTTTCTTGGATGAAAGAACTTGTCACTGGCCTTGGTCTTGCTGTCTGAAAGTAACACCAGAGGAGTAAATTACTCATCCTTTAGATGAGCTTCTGAATAACTACCTAGCTGGAGGTCATTTTTTATGTGTCTGGCAGCATTTTTGATGCCTTTTCCAGCACCAGGCTTTTCAGCACCTAAATTGCAACCAGCCCTATAGCAAGTGTTCATCTCACCCATGTTACCTACACAGGTAACAACCTCTCTTACAGTAAGCCAAGTATTTATTTATTTTTAATATATCCTAGAATCTTTTTTAAAATCCCTTCATCATCCTGCTGGAGCTTTTTATGTGCTGGGTCAGAAACTTGTAGAGCTCTATTTTGGCAGTGAGTTTCAGGATGGAACTGTCCTCCTGACCTGGAGGTCTGTGGTTTCTTTGTCTTAGAGAAAAAGTGTCTCTGCTCATCTCTGTCATCTATCTGGAAGAGATCTTGCATCTCCAGGTGCCAGCACATGTCCTGCTGGAATGGGCCACCTTACAAACATCTCACCTCCTCCTGAACACCTTTCTCCATGAGTTTCCAAACAGATTGGAGCTGTGTTTGTCTAGTGCTGACCTGGAGCTTCAGCCACCAACATTGGCACTTTCAACACTACTTCTCATGTTCTGAACACACTCTGCAAACTCCTCTCTCCCTCTCCAAACAGTCCTAGTTCTTTCCCTGCTGTCTTCAGCATCAACTCCAGGTTTTAATGTGTAGAAGGTAAAAAAAAGCAAAATTAAAGACCCTGAGGAAAAACCTGAAATCAATTTTTCATCTTTGTAATTTCTTCTGTATCATTTCCTACCACTTTCTACTTTTCTTTCTCATTTTTCTTATGAGAAATTACATCTTTTAATGGAGAACCAGAGGGAGTGTTTAACAAAGGGCTGTTCTCACATCGTTGCCCTTGAGTTCCTCCACAGACAGAAAGAGGGATTTGATGGTGTCTTTGTGCCAGAATCCTTTTGTCCAGGACATGTTGCCTCACATGGAAGTGACTTGGAGACTGATTCTTCTTCACTATCTGCACAGCATCATCCTCACCCTGGCTGGAGCATCTCCTTAGATAAGCACATAGGAACATTGCTTGATTTAATATGTTTTTCTTTAAGCAATGTGTATGGAGACATTCAGCTTAAAACTTCTAATTATTAAGTTTCATTTGTGTATCTCTTGTTGTCATGAAATATTAGGTTTTCTCCCAAATGCACCAATCCCTATTTTTTCTCTCCTTCTCCCACCACGTTTTTGTGTTCATTTTTTTATACTTTTTTAATTGTACTTAATCCATCTTGTTTAATCTGCTCCTTAATTCTTTTCAGTGCTAAAACACAAGCCGTGAGAGGTTGGATCATGTTCTCCATGGGAGTCTTTCAGCTGATTTCAATGGAAGCAGGATTAAAACCTGTTTAGTCTGACATCCATCCTACCCTGAGCTCTTGGCAGTTAAACCTTGTTGCCCACACAAAATCCCTCTAGGCACCACTGAGGCTCAGCTCCCTGGGGACAAAGGCCAGCATTTAAAAGCAAGGATGGAGCATAGATATTCCAGCTCCTTCTCTCTTTTCTTCAGTAGAATAGAGGCTGTTCCAGTGTTCTTTTGCTCCTGGTTGTTTCAAGAGTGATAAGCACAGAAGTGCTAGAGGAACATAAAGACAGACATAATATTTTCTGCTGGCTTTTCTGTGGCATTGATTTAACAAAAGATGCCTGTCAAGTGGGAGGGGGGGTGTGGGCCAGCACAAGATGACTCTCCTGGCTGTGCATCTTCCAGTGTTTCAGAGAAGTGCTTGAGCAGCTCATTTTTGACCATGGAAAGCCAGGCAGAACCAAAGAGCAGGTGGCTTGCCCAGTGCAGGGCTTGTAAGGCTGAGGATAACAAGAAAGACATGAGCTGCATGGATTTAGGGGTTGAGTTTGCTGTGGCAATTCAGGTAGAAAGCTGATCAGCTCCTCCAATAACCTCAGATCATTTTTTTTTTTGCCTGTATTCTGGAAAAGCCATTATGAAGTTATTGTCCTCATTTAATTAAATTTAAAACCATCCATCCTTTTATATCACCAGCCTCACTGCTGAGAGGTAGTCATTGTGGGGGGAAAAAAAAACAACTTGATAATTAACTTACATACAAATGTTTATCCACGGAGCCAAAACAACTGCAAGAGATTTTAGGGGACTGTTCCTTCTTTTTGCCCTCTCTGTCTCTGTTTTCCTTCCTGTTTCCACACTCTGTTCCCAAAAGGAAGCAGCAGAAGTGGTGAAGTGTGCTCTGCTTGACTCATACACTATGCTTTGCACTCCTAGGTATGGAGGAGTGTGAAATGCTGGAAGGAACACGTAGTCTTTTCTTTCAACCCAAGCAAAGTTTGCAAAGAGGTTTATTAGTCCTAAGCAGTGCTTGAAAACCATGTAGCAGCATAAAAAACAAATATGAAATTCATAGGAAGAGACAAGTTTCCAAGTCAGATTGTGAAGTAAAAAAAAAATCCATTGAAAATTGGTAGGAGTGGCCTGGGGGGTCTTTATCAGGGGACTAAAAAAAAGGATGCTGGAAAATACACAAATCTCTGACCCTCAAGTACCAGAATATGTGGACTTGGTAGCAGAAGGCTTCTTGCTTCACTGCTTTTAATGTCTCTCACACTTCCCTTAGGATATTAGGAAGATAAAGCATGTCCACCAAGGGCTGGGTGACAGGTCAAAACTTATTCTGAGACATCTCATTTGTATGCTCCAACCCTCTCTGTCTATTGTATTATTTATTCCTGTGATTTTTTCCCCTTTAATCTCAGTTTTCAATTTTCTCTGGCTATCACTCTGTGCTGTGATGGAGCCTGAGTCATGCCTTAGATATTGAGCATGCAAAGAGAATTGCACCAGCCATCATTTTGGAGGAAAGCTGAGCCTGCCCTGTTGCAGCAGAGAGACTTTTAAGTTCCCAATCTTAATAAATTACTACCTGGACATTTATTTTTTTTGAGATTTATCCTCATTTGTTGGGGATTTGTTTTGAATACATGTAATTACAACAGGCTCGGTATCTTAAAAGGCAACAGATCAATTTGTCTGTGAAGCCAGCAGGACTTTAATTAATAAAATGTCCACTAAATGACAGCCCAGTGTGTGAACTTTAATTACAGCTACTCTGGGTGTTATTTCTCTTTCAGGACTTTGAGCCAAGTCGTGCAGAAAAGGTGTTAAACTTGCATTGCAAATATGACTGAGAGCTTCTTAGGAACTTCTCCAATTTCCTCCAGACTGATGCTTTAGATCAACCTGGGTATTTATGCAAAAAATATATATTCCACCAAATATGGAACTGTGATTAGAAAGCATCAAAGTCGTATTCAAATTGGTCTTTTATTTTATTTCTTTTATTTTTTTATTTCTTTTATTCCACCTGGCTGTAATGTAATAGCATGTTTTAAGAACACAGTGAAAAAATCATCACTGGATGCTTCACCCCTGTGGAATTTTACTTTGCCAGCCATTGCAACATGAAGGAAACCCTTTGGAAAGTTAATATCTTTATTTTTTTAAGGCAGAGTGATGACTGAGCAACTGCTAATTAATCTGGAACCACCACTCCAGGACAAAAGTCAGCTCCAAGGGGTATCTATCTTCCAAGAGGCTCTGAGCTTTGGTGGTTGGAGGTCAGAATTCACTAGGAAATGGACATTCTGGGCACAGGGAAGCTGGAAATTTAGTCCTGGGTGCCTCTGCCCCAGTTTAAAGACTGAGTTGTTCAAAGTCATAGCAAAATTTTGACCTCTGAACAACAGTCTCTGAAATGCAATTTCAGTCCTATTTCCTTCTTTCTTCTAGAAAGTAACAATTCATGATCATATCAGTGAATTTAATTAATATTTCCTCCTGGAAACCTTTTAGTTTTTCAGGTTTCCTCTGAAATTAAAGCTTTTTTTGCCAGCTGCTCTGGTGGCAAAGTGGGATTCTGCCTGTTCTCTGGTGTCACCTCAACGTGTCACACCAGCCCTCTGCTGAAAATCCAGAGAAGCTCAAGAGGGAAGCATGGGCACCACAACACCCTGGTATGTTGGTCAAATCATATCTCCCATTGGATGAGTGTGGGCTTTTTAACACTGGACATAGAATGTTTTGGGTTGGAAAGGCCCTTTAAAGGTTATAAGTCCAACCTTTGGGCCACGTCCCACCTGAGACCTGTGTGGTACTACCAGGACTAACATAATTAGGAGGCAAGGCAGAGTCAGAGGTTTCCAGCTGAATAATTTCAGACAATAAATAAGCTGAGGTTATCACTAGAAACCTTTTTCTCCATTCATTTACTGCTTTTTCTCTTTTTTTACCTTATAACTCATTTCCTACTTTTCATCTTTGTCACTTAAGATTCCCCACTCAATTTTTCTTCATACCAGTTCAGCTCTGTTGCCTATCACCTGCTACTTACTTTGGAATAAAGAGTCTGTCCCAGTCTGACTCATTTCAATTAATTGCCATGCTTAAATGATCTTTTGCTAACCCCAAGGCAACCTCTCAACCATCTCGAGAGGTGATTAATGACTTTCCATTCCTGGAAGCAACGTGAAAGACAAAAGAGAAATAAGATAACCCAGAAAAAGACTCTTCTGCTCACCTTTCTTCCACCTCCATCGTTTCAGGAAGGAAAACAAGAATGGTAATAAATGTTTCCCTGCTTCTTCAAGGGACATCAGCTCTGTTGGTGCCTGGTGTTAATTACCCGAAAGAGATTGAAGGGAGTGAACACAACTTGAAAAGAAAAAAAGTCCTTTTCTCTTCTCAAGTTGGGCTGGTGGCCAAAATAGATTATTTCTGTGCCTGTTGACACTTGTTAATACATTCCCCCTTGGAGGAGAATCTTTTGTTGCCCCTCATGGAATCCAGCCAAGCAAGAGCAACACATTTTGTGGGTGTGATTTTCAACCTATCCATTATTTTAAGTGATCTCCAGTGATCTCCAGAGCACCAGTGGCTGCCAGACATCTCTGGTGGGGTAACACTTTGGGCTCCAGTGGTGCAAGGCTCTCCAAGGGCTTTGAAATCTGAACTCATTTACCTTGTCCTGTGTTTAATGGATTTTCATCACCCTTGTTCACTATTTCTCAGCCCTTGGTGGGATGGATGAACCCAGATCCAAGCATCACATGACATCCAGTTGTTATTATGCCATTCTACTCTGGCCACAGGGGTATAAATTGATCCACAAGATCTCCTCACTTCCCTTCACATTCCCTGGAGCCAAACCAAGCTCCCAAACACATCCTGCTTGTTTGATCTGCCATGTCAGGCTTTATTGCAAGGGCTTGGCTGTGGTTTGACACACACAACTGGGGTTTGTCCATCCCCCCAGGTCTCCCTGTGCCATTCCCACCATGGTGGGAGCTGCTTCCATCGCTCAGCACCCCTTGAACCTGAGCAAGTGCACATCAGCTGGACCCTCCTCCCTGCAGGAACCTCAAACCCATGGTTAAGTCCCTTATTTCAGGTGATTAGAGAGTCACCATCCCTCTGTGCAAAGCTGATGAGCCCCTTTGGGGAAGAAGGGACTTGTGGTGGTGTAGGAGCTTGGAGACAGGCTCAGGAAGAAGGAATGGCCCATTTACTTTGTTTAAATGTGATTTATGGCCTCATTTTCAATTTCTTC
>NW_008610165.1:28988-31829 GCF_000691845.1 Merops nubicus
GGGACACCCCCTGTTTCAGGGCTGCCTGAGCATGGCTTTGATATCACCTGCCATGGTTTTGTTTTACTCCCAACAGTTGATTTTATATTAGGCTGTGTGTGAGGGGTGGGGGTGGGGGGGGTATCATGTAAGCTCATTAGCAGATGTCACTAATAAAGCACTGAACCCTGAGAGCAACACCTGCCTCATCCTACTCAGGTGATAATTACATTGCCTGCTCTAGATTTCATTAGCACTGGCAGCTTTTCCTTCCCTTGCTCCCAAGACAACAGGGGAAGGCACTTACCCCATCTGTGTTTGGCTTTCCACTGAGCTATTGAACCTTCAGCTTTCAAGGAGGGGCTCAGGAGCTACAACATTACCTTGGATGCTGCTTCATCTGCTTGTCAGGCTTTTCCTTGGCTGATCTGAGAGCCAAACCACAGTGATGCTGCTTAAAAGAGGGTGGAATCTGACAAGAGGGCAATATATTTGAAAGCTGGCTATGAAAGTGGTATTAATCTGAAGACCCAAGGGGTTCCACCCTGGTTTTTTTGAGTTAAAATACATGAAGTTGACTATTTGGTGATGTCTGCTGCAAAAAATGACTCTTGGGGGCTGAGGCTGACCTGGCTTCATTAGAGATGGAACCACCCTACAGAAAGAAGAGCAAAAATAACCATTTTTATTATCTCCACCACCCACAGCTGCCCAGATGTGGCAGGCAGAGGAGCTCACTCACAGCCATGGTGCTGCAGAGCACCAAGAGGCTTCTTGGATGCCTCTGGTCTGCTGCAGATTGTTTCCTTCATGGCTAACATTAAATGTGACCAGCATGCTAAATCTATGAGGGGGTTAACTGGGGCACTGAAGCAGGAAGAGTTCTTAAAGAGCCCTTAGAATCAAGAAATGATGGGTTTTTCTTCCCAATTAGCTGGTTTTGTGTGACCCCAGTCTAAGGGGACAGTGCTATCAGCTGAAGAACTCTGTGCCTGCTCCAACCTCTGCTCTCTCTGGATTGGGGTTGTGTGTTGCAGGGTGGGGGCATTGTACAGAGAAGCAAACCTTATTTTTGTAGCTCTTACCAATGTGAAACAAGCTTTCTTTTCAAGAAGAAATCTCTTAATTCATCTTACAGTAGCCCCAATAGGCCCCAGGGCTGGACACATCTCTAGAGGAGCACTACAGCAGATGGCTTCAAAGGTGCATCCAGAAGATGATGGGTAGGAGTAAGCTAATAATTTAGTTTTGAGCTATTTTTGTGTGTTTACAGTTTTATTTACATGGTTAAATGCTGCAAGCTTTATCTATACTGAAAAAATACATCTACTGTGTGTTTTTTCTTGACTGTCCCATCATAGTGTTAACTTCCATTTTAGCTTCAGTACCATTAGGTGAATTTTTTTTGCCCATTTGTTCTGATTATTTTCTCCTGCCAGATCCAAGGGCAAGCAGTGGCCACCAGCAACAAAACTGGCATGATCCCTGGAAAGAAGAGCAGCTGGAAAGAAGATATTTTGGCATGGGTTACCAACCACCCAGAGGTTCTTGCAGTGGGAGCTGCTGCCACGGCCACCAGGAAAGAGGACAAGATGGACCAGCTAGGACACATGGAAGGTTTGTTTCAGTACCACCACTGCACTGTTTCTTTAACACAAAAAAAAAGGATTTTACCCACAGCTACCTCTCATTTTTTTTCCCCTATTATTTGCAATGCAAAGCTGAAACATCTCTCACAGCCTTTCAGTTTTCTCCTGACCCCAGCAGCCAGCAAACCACTGGTAGCACAATAATTACTCAGATGCTGATTTACTTCATTCTAATGAAGGTAAATTTATGTGCCCTTCTCATGTGAGGCCAACGAGCACTTGTTAAAAAAAAAAAACAACTTTATCAGTCAGGTCCTGGCTTCCTCTCCTTCAGGTCTCCAAGGAGAAGCTAGTCCTTATTTTCAGCTTCTCATTATTGTGAGGCAGGCAGGTCAAAAGAGGTATGATTTCCATGTTGTTCTGCCAATGTTTTCATGCTCCCAATTTGTATGCAGGGTGAAATCCCAGCTTTGCTTGACAAATGACACACATTTCAGAGCAGTGAGTGCTTCCACTGTGCTCAAGTTGCAGTTCAGCTGCTTGTAACTCTGGGTTTCTGTGTTGTAGTCTTTGTCTAGCACAGATAAAGCTTGTTGAGGTAGACACCTCTGTTGGTGTTGCTTTCTGGCTCAGTAATTGGGCACCAGTTCCCATCCTCACTGGCTGCTGAGCACATGAAGATAAGGGGGAAAAAAATCAGTCAGGGCAGATTTTGGAGGTCATATTCTCCTGCTGTTGGGTTGATGTTAATGGATGTAAGAGATATATGATATATACATATATATCTGTATGTTTGTGATTATACTTCAGTAAAATATGGAATTAATTCAAGCTTATTTGATTGAACAAATAGCATTAATATAGATAGGTGTTGTATAAAGTTCCTTGAGCCACTCAAGAGATGGACACATGCTGACCTGAAGCAATCCTGCTATGCTTTTTTTGGGCTTCTTTTGTGGTGATTCTGCCAAGTGTTCATACCCCAGGCACATAGGAAATTTTTTTTTCTATATAAAGAGTGGTTTTAAAAATAGCTCTCATTTACCTCTTCGATTGGGGTGTTCATTTTAGCCATGGAAAACTCAATGTTGTGATGACATAGTCCCACTGGGGCAATGATTTACTCTCCTTGCTGGACAAAATGCAGGGCACACACTCTGGATGATCATTTGGGGCTCTATTTTAAATGAAATAGCTCAAATATGAAATGAAATGGTTGTGTTGGTTTGACCCCATTCACAGGAGAGCAAAATACAGAAGGAGTATGCATGGG
>NW_008610166.1:0-53395 GCF_000691845.1 Merops nubicus
GGGTGCTGTGTGAGGGTGCTGTGCCAGAGTGCGGGGTTATGGGGTTGATGTATGGGGTGGTGGGTGCTGGACGGTGAGGACAGTAGGGAGAAGTGTACAAAGGGGGTGCAGAGTCGGTGCGTAGGGGACGGGGTGTGTATAAAAGAGTGCTGTGTAAAGGAGGGACAGCGATGGTGCTTGTGGGAGGTTGTACTTAACAACGTGGAAGATGGGGTGAGGACAGCGTGCTGTGCAGAATGAGACAGAAATGGGGCGGGGGAGGCTGGGATGAATAGAGAAAAAGAGTGCTGCAAGGTGGGAGAGATGCTCTGGGATAGATGTAGGTGTACGAGGGGCTGGAGCTCTGCGTGGTGTGGGGTGGGTGCGTTAGGGAGGGTTTGGGGCTCAGTGTGAATGGACCAGGTGTATGGCAAAAGGGTGTGTGTGTGTTGTTAGTTGGGGTAGAGGGAGTACGTGTAGGCACAGGAGCAGTGTGGTGGAGGAGAAAGAGGCTAGAAATGAAGGGTCAAGAGTCTTCCTCTGTAAATAGAGGATTGGTGTGTTTGTGTGAATGCCCTGGAGGGTAAGGCCTGTGTGCTTGGGAGAAGGCCGTGTGGAGAGAACATAACGTGTGGAAGGGGAGAGAAGGATGTGATGGGTGTGGCGAATGTGTATGAGGAGAAAGAAACAAGCAAGAAGCATGGGAAGGAGCTTAGCAGTGAAACAAGGGGGACTGCTGGGTTCTGTGGCTGTGGAGAAGAAAGAGGAATTGTGGTGGAGACAGTAGCATTGCATATTGGAGTTTGGGAGTTTACTGTAGACTAGAATTTGTCTGATGCCGTTCCTGTCTTCCGACTCAGGGTGTAGGTGTTACTTTTTTTTATAGCTTATGAGCAGCTCTTGTATCCTTCACTTTTTCCTGTGGTGCTGTGGAGCTTACATTTTTAAGGGCTTCTACTGTTTTTTTTTTCCTCCCACTCAAAATGATGCAGGACAGATGGCATGCAAGCAAGAGCTCATTTTGGGATGCCTTTATCCTATGAAAAAAATATCACAAGATAAAAAGAGAAGTGCACCATACTGAGGCTTTTTCTTCTGAATGAATTAATTGCACAGTAGTTTCCTAAGTTCTTTTAAGGGACTTTTTCCCTTTTGTGCAATGCTGAGATGCTGTTGTAGGCTGATCTCTTTTGATGTATAGTGCATTAATTCCTTGATCTTGTATAGCTAGTTAGCTTTCATGTGTTAGTTGGAAAAATAATTCTAGCACCCATGAAGACAGATAAGCACTGTGAAGATAAGTGAGCCTGTAAAAGTGATAATGTAACTGGAGCACATTTTAGCGTGATTGTGGTGGACTTACCTGGCTGGACCAAGATGTGATTGCAGGGGCTTCACTCTGTGTTCATACTGTGATCTTCTGGCCAGTCCCCATACACATAGTCCCCAATACTTCATATAAGCATTTGATGAAGTGCTGTTTCTGGAAACATCAGAACAGGACTTTAAAAACAGTTCTGTTTGTAGATTTGCTAAGTTACTGCAAGGATGTATGTGGGCCCTGTGTCACACAGTAAATGTTTTAAGGAAATCTGGATGTGGGTGGTTTGTACTGGTATAATTCTATATATATTTTATATGTGTTCCAGATATGTTTGTTGTGAATGGCTTGGATGGGCATAGGTTTTGCTGGGTAAAAGACTGATAAGATGGCCAGGCCCAAAGTGTTGTGGGGAATGGATTTAAATCCAGTTGGTGGCCGGTCACAAGTGGTGCTCCCTGGGGCTCACTGTTGGGGCCTGTTCTTTTTAATACCTTTATCAATGGTCTGGATGAGGGGATTGAGGTCACCTGTTGCAGATGACACCAAGTTGGGCAGGTGTGTCAATCTGTTTGAAGGTTGGGAGGGTCTACAGAGGGACCTTGACAGGTTGGATCAATGGGCTGGGGCCAGTGGCATGAAGTTCAGTAACGCCAAGTGCTGGGTCCCACACTTGGGCCGCAGCAACCCCTGTAATGCTACAGGCCTGGAGAAGAGTGGCTGAAAGGCTGCCTGGTGGAAGGGGACTGGGGGGTGTTGGTCAACAGCCACCCGATTATGAGCCAGCAGTGTGCCCAGGTCACCAAGAATGACAACAGCGTCCTGCTTGTATCAGAAATAGTGTGGCCAGCAGGACTAGAAGAGTGATTGTCCCTCTGTACTTGGCTCTGGTGAGGCTGCACCTTGAATATTGGGTTCAGTTTTGGGGCCTTCACTCCAAGAAGGATGTTGAGGTGCTGGAGCATGTCCAGAGAAGGGCAATGAAGCTGTTGAAGGGTCTAGAGCATAAGTGTCATGAGGAGTGGCTGAGGCAACTGGGATTGTTTAGCCTGGGGAAAAAAAGGCGGCTCAGGGGAGACTACCTCACTCTCTACAACTACCTGAAAGGAGGTTGTAGGGAGATGGGTGTTGCTCTTTTCTCCCAAGAAACAATAATAGGACAAGAGGAAATGGCCTCACGTTGTGCCAGGGGAGGTTTATATTGGACATTTTGGAAAACTTCTTCACTGAAGGGGTTGTCAAGTCCTGGACCAGGCTGCTCAGGGCAGTGGTGGAGTCACCATCACTGGAGGGATTTAGAAGACTTCTATCTGTGGTGCTTAGAGACGTGGTTTAGTGGTGGACTTAACGTGCTGTGCTGGGGTAACGGACTCTATGATCCTGAAGGTCTTTACAATCTAAACAATTCTATGAATTTATTTTTTTTTGTTTGGCTTAAACTGAGTGGTGGCAGTGAATCTGAAAAGATGTATTTGTGCTGCAGTGACAGTGTCTTCATGATGTGTGCCTGTCTGTTATGCCTCTATGATACTGGTACAAGTCCTTGACGATGGGGAGAAGAGTCCTTCTTGTGTAAGCAAGACAGAATTTCTGTCTCTGAGTGTTGTGCTGGCTGGAGATTTTCCAACGGAACAGACGTTTCTTTTGAGTCACAAAACAGGTACTTGTTAAAAGCAACATTTTCTAATAAGCTATAGTTTTCACTGACTTCTGGTTACATAAGCAGGTCCCCATCAAAGTTGCTTGTTTTTAGCACTTTTTCTTGTTGTCTTTGTTGGCTTTTTAGGGGTGTGACTCTGAGGGATCCTCTGTGTATGAAATGCCTTGAGCTGAGGCTCCTCGGCCTGCAGTCTGGTGTTCATGGGCAGCCCTGATGTGTGGAATGTTTGCCATGTCAGAGGGGCCTGGGCTACTGTTTTTGAGGCCATGGCTCTTTTTCAGTAGGACTGGGTGACTTGGAGACTGTTGTCTAGGTTTTGCAGAGTGTGAAGGCTCTCAAGTTTGCTGTTGCAGAGCTGGAAGTTGAGTGGGGCTCTTTGTACTTCAGAGCTCCTGCGTGTGCAACAAGATTCCCCAAACCCTTCCAAGATCCACGAGGGCTTCTACTAAAGTATGCTGAATAGATACAGATGCCTTTATTCATAATGTATTTCCATCATAAAGAAGCCAAAGGGAATGGAAAGCACTAAGATACTATTACTGACTTCTCTTTGGTACCTTTAGCAGAAGCTTTTAGTTTGCCAAGTTGCACGTTAAGGATTCAGAATCTCGTGTTTGTTTGCTGAAGGAGGAAGATAATCCTGCACTCCCCTATATTAATACAAAGTGGCCTGTCTATATCATGTCAAGTCCTTGCTAGTAGGCCCAGCAACCTTACTATAAACACATAGGAAGTCCCTTCTCTTGTTCTCCCAGGTTTGGGAGACGGTGTGAGGTCACGGTGACGTTTTCCCAGGCAGTATTTATGTTCACCTATCAGTGTGCCTTGTGTAGGAAGCCAGAGCCTCAACACTGATGCCTTCCACAGGGATGTTTGGTGTAGCTGCTGTTTTCCAGTGTGGGTGTGTATTTCTTTCCATTGTTTTGACAGTTTGAACAACTGAGCATCAGTGTGCTGAGGAAGTCTGAGCCTGTGCTTGAATATGAGTGAAAGATCTCGCTTTGCTACTGTAGCCAGGTTTGGGGAAATGCAGACTAGAATACTATTTTTCCTTTTGGGCAAAAGAACAGAAGCAGCAGAGGACAAAACTGATGGATGTGGAGGTAAATATGGAGAAAGAATGTATTTTGGCCAAGTGAGGTCATGCCTTGTAGATCTTTTGGAAGTTCCTGGCGAAGTCAGTAAGTGACAAAGCAGATCATTTGATTTGCAAAAGCAGATTGGCAAGATCCTTTACCAGCCACTTTTAAAGAATCTGAGCTGTCCTAGATTAGGAAAAGTACTTGCAGAGCAGAGTAACAACTCAAATGTAAGTCACCGTGGAGGGTCAGGGCTGCACCCAGACCTGTAACAGATGCTCACTGTTAACCCCTCTACCCCTCAAAGGGCAACAGTAAGGGAATAAGGGGGAGAGACATGTAGATTAGTAAAACAGTTTTAATGAAAATAATAATAAAATGGGATATGTACAAATCCGTTATTGAACCCAGCCCCCCCGATGGCAATATGGCACCATCACCCCTGGCTGGGGAGCAGCCCCCAGGGAAAAGCCCCAGACTGGACTCTGTGGCAGACAGCAACTGGGTACAGGAGCTGGATTCTGGAACCTTGTTCAGGAACACACGGCTTGGGATCAAAGGCAGGATGGACAGAGGCCTCCATGGATGCTAGCCACTGCAGAAGCAGCAGAAGGGAGGAAGGGGCTTGTTCGTTGTGATTCTTCCACTTTATAGTGAATGAAGGATATAGGATGGAATGCCCCACTGGTGAATTTAGGGTCAGCTGTCCTCTCTGCTCTCCCTGCAGGTGTGGCCTTTACCTTCTGCCCCCCTCTATGTGGTACACAGGATTTAGCAGTGACTTTGGTCTGCACACCACTCCTTGGTGGTAGCTCTAAATGTGGGGTGTTATCCCTGCTAGAAGCAGACACTGTCTGTGAAAATGTGCCATTAAGTTCAGAAAGTGCAGTTAGTTAGAAGAGCTTTAGCTAAAAAGTAAAATCACTGGACAGAATTAGTTCTGTTCTACCCCAGACCAGGACAGAAATGTAGACTAGAAATAAATAGTAAGTCTTGTGAAAGAGGTGCTAGTGAAGTTATGTAAAATCTGGGCTGGTGGTCTGGTGAACGGTGAGTTAATGAAGTTTGCTGGCAACACTAAATTATTTGGGGTAGTGAAGCCTGTAGAAAGACCTGTTACTCTTAGAAGCTGGGTGGTGGGGTAGCAGGGGGGATTGGGAGTTAGGATTGATCTTCCACATGTGGGCTGCTGGCATCTGGACTGGCTAGTATAACTTGGGAGGGAGATCATAGAATGTCTGGGCTGGAAGGGACCTCTAAAGGTCATCTAGTCCAACCCCCCCAACCCCCCCTCCCAAGCAGGGACATCTCCAACTAGAGATATTAATGGATAGCTCTGTAAAAACATTTATCTCAATGTTCATTCACACTACAAATAAAAAACAGAATGGGAGGGGGAATGTTAGAAGGTATCAGGAATCACAGAATGTTATGGGTTGGAAGGGACCTGCAGAGATGATCGAGTCCAACCCTTCTGCCAGAGCAACAAAAAACATTTCTAGAAAACACAATGTACCCATAAAGGTATCCTTAAAAACCTGTCCCAATGCACAAGTTTCATTCTAGAACCCAGATGTAGAATGGGCTGATGTAATAAGGCATCAGTCTGAGGCCTTAACTTAAAAGGAAATACATGATATGGAGAGGAAAAGAATTTGCCAGCAGGTACACACACAGTTACATACCCACACCACTGTGTGTGGTTATGATGTGTTTCTCTTGTCTTCCTCCTCCTCAGAAAAACCTCTGATAGAACTAGAAAAGATACAGAAGAGAAGATACAGTGATCAAGAGGAGGGCCTCTTAAAGAACTTCTCCGTTAGAATGACTGAATAGACTCAGCCTCTTCAGACTGGAAAAGAGATGATTGAATGGGGATATAATAGAGGTCTGTAAATACAGTAGAATAACATGGCAAGGATGATAAATTTTCCAGTATTGCATAATGCAAAAACTTTGGATTGCAAGAAATCTAGCAGCTAGCTTATTTTAAAACTAGCATGTAGGAGATTCAGAAGCAAGAGAATCAGGAAGTTTTGTTTATTTATTTTCCCCCAGAAAAACAAAACAAAACAAAACAAAATTTAATTAAATTGTGAATCTTAGGTTGTGACTCTTAAGTTTATGTGAGTTAAAAAATGGGCAAACAGAATAAAAATGTATCACAGCCATTCAAAAAAGAGACTATTTCTGGCTCAGGAAACCATTGAGCCACAGATCGCTAGACTCTGCAGGACTGTATGAGACATGTCACAACAAGCTTTCTTCCTGTGTTTTATGATCACTTGTAGGCACCTATATTAATGGACTTTACTGTCCAGAGGTAGGACACTGGACTAGGTAGTCCTTCAGTCTGACATGGCACAGCTGTTCTTTTGAGTCTTTGAAGGAAGGTCATGTTCCTTGAGCTCTTTAGGGGTTTAGCCATTTGTGGTCCAAGAACTGGGGGGCTATGATCTTGCAGCATAAAGTGTAGGTGTGCCTAAATATTAATACTGTTGGTTTTTTTCCAGCTTGTGTTTTTGGGAATTGGTAAGCACAAAACTTCTCTGACTTTGACATAGATCTGATCTCTCTGGAAAATGCTTAGCTAATTCTTCTGTTCTCCTTTGGAGAAGTTGGTAGTAGAGATATTTGCAGTTGAGAGAGTCTGTGATAAGATGCCCAGAAATGCAGACTGCAAGGTGGAGATGGATTTAGAGTAAATTTTATGAAGTTGGGTATGAAGTAATTTGTAATAATAGGGGCCATGAAATCTTTCCTGATGGTAGTTGGGACATATAAAAGGAGGTAGTGTGCTTATGTAAAGATGCAAAGAGAGAGCTAGGTCATCCTCATCCTGATGAGATGCCCTTTGGTGATGGGCATGACCTGTCTGTCTCAGTATAATAACACCAATGCCCTTCATTGCTGCAGTCTTGAAGGAAATGGAATATATGACTGCAGGTTAGGCTGAGATCACAATTCTTGTTAATGCTGTTTGTCTTGGGGAGTGGGAAAGCTTCTTGTGTCATTGAGTATGAGTGACGCTTGTCATCTCGTACCTGTCACTTGCTGGGTCTGAGCGGGTCACCTCTTTCACTAGCAAGGGGATGCCCCCTTTGTGGAAGGGGGCTACTGTGTATCTTTCTAGTGATGTTCCCCTAGGAAAGTCCTCTAAAAGCACAAGCTAGTGAAAGCTTTGATAGACCCCACGCTTTTACATTTAATTTTAATTTCTGGTTCTGTTGCAAGTGGTCACAGCCAGGCAAGAGTCCAGCTTGAGGCTTAACCCTGGACACGTTACACTCCTGAAGCTTGTGAAGGCTGTATGTTGAAACTGAGTTTCTGAGCTTGACTGATTTGACCCTAGAAAAGTTTGCAGATACTAGTGGGAGAGGGTTATCGTGCACATTTGACATCTGAGTTCCAGGGAGCTCTGTTATTTGCACAGACAATGTTTGAGGCACATGCTTTTCCTGGCCGAGTCTAATTTTGAAGAGTAACTAGCCACATTATAATTGATAACCAGTCCAGACTGTCTCAAAGCCAGAAGAGGTTGCTATGTGGCTGCTTGCAAATTTGGGGAGCATTTGAATGAAAATTCCTCATTCTGCTAATTGGAATGAATTAATCTTGCTCTTTTCTTTTTTCTTCATACCTAAGTTCTTAGCAGACTCCTATGGATCATCACATGTGAATGCTCCACTGGGCCCTTCTCCAGTCTGTGTTTATGACAGCTGCTTTTGCAGAAAGGCAAATTGTGAGTTGTGTGCTGTGTTTGAAGGTGGCAGATTTTGTGATCACTCATACACTGTATCTGTGTGGGAGTCCCCTGCCTTGTGGGGTTCTTGGGAGAAAACTGTTTTCAAAAGTATTTTTCCTGAGGCTGACAGGAGAAAACCCAAGTATAAAGCTGAAGAGTATGGGGAGGAAAGCTCAACATGGATAGTGCAAAACTGATAATCCAGATCTCTCATCAAATTTTTCTTTAAAGAAAGCTGAGGAAGTGGAAGTCCAGGGCTTCAACCTGACACTAACCAAAGGAGAAGAAAACAGTCCTGCCTGAGAGAGCTGATGTGCTAGCAGTGCAGTGGCAGGCTGGAAGGTACAAATGAGAAAAGAATGCTGCAAGGTGTACTGAGCTTGTGATCCTGCAGCATGTTGTGTCTAGGGAAGCTCAGCTTCTTTTGTTCCAGAAATTGCCTGTAAATGGTTGGTAGTAAGCTGAGAAAAACAGCATCTTATGAGCTCCTTGGGTGTAAGTCATCAGGCAGTCTGGAAACCTGCCCTTTAGGAATGTTTGGGATCTGTATGTGTGTGTGGTTCAGTGGTGGGAGGGTTTCCTGCTTTGCCAGGCACTGTTGGGCCTTGCTGGCTCCAGCCAGCTTCTCCCTGGGGCTCCCCGAGCCCTGCCCATGGCTCTGGACCCTATGTCAGACCCTTGGGGATGTCAGCCCCTGCCCCAGTGACTCTGTAGCAGGGCCAGTCTCCAACTCCCCACAGCCCTGCCCTGCCCAGTTATGGGCTCCACCAACCCAGACCTGCATCCCACCTGTGCTCAGCCCATCCCTGGACCCACAGAGGTGCCCAGTGCCCTGGGCTATGGCTGCCCCTGTCCTGCTACAGAGTTTGGGGTCATGTCTCTAGTAAAAACTTCAATCAGAATTATTTTTCAGAAGCTTTTAGCTATCTCTTAATGTGTCTTCCTCAACCAGCTGCCTATTTTTACAAAACTGACAGAAATCTTGTGGTTTTGAGACCTCTGTCCCCCTCTCAGGCTTGTCTGAAGGTGGTCAGAGAGGAGGGGGCAGGCAGTGCTGCTGCAGGCACTGCGTTCCGTGGGGGAACGGGAAACAGAAGTGGAGGTGGCAGAACTGGGGGGTGGAGAAGACGAGCTGGTAGGGCTAGGGGTGTTTCTCCACTCTGGATAAGACCTACAGGGTGCTACTTCCCCCTGTAGGGTGTAGGGGGGTTATGGAGTGATTGTGGGCTGGCCAAAAAAGTGGGGTTCTGGCCCCGGGGACTTACCCTGAAGAATGTTACGTGCAGAAAGGTACCTGAGCTTTTGCTCATGGAGAGAAAGGAAAGGTGTGGTCTAGTAGCCCTTAACACACCAAGTGTTTGTTAAAACTTCTAGCGTAGGAGGTTTTTGTAACATTTGTAAGTAGTCTGTTTCAAATATAAGAATATTAAGGAAAGGTTTCTTCCAGCTAATACTTTTTTTTTTTTTTTCCTATTCCAAGTAAATTATAAGCAACTTACTACAGTGACCAAGTTGCAGTACCACAAGTGCTGAACATGGCCCCTTGCTCTGCGGTGTCCCTTGGCAAGTTTAATGTAGTTTACACTTCAGTAAAGCTGTGATAACCTCAATTTTTTCAGATGTGCCAGTGGAAGCTTACTGAGGGGTTTTGTATGTGCTATTTTATCCTTAAAATCTCCATGATAGTTTTCCATATACGAGTGTGAGCTACATTCACCTAAAGTGTAGAACTTGAACAGTGTTTGCATTTATCAAAGTATTTCATTTTTGGTGGGTTTGTGGGAATGGAAAGTTATGGTCAGCAAACTGGAAAGAAGAGAGGGACTAGATGTAGGGAGGAAAAGCTTTAATAAAATTTAGGCTGCGCTTGCTAGCTATTCCTCTTTATGCTTTTTTTTTTTTTTTTCCCCTTCTGGAACTTTGTAAGGCAGGCAGTTAACATCACAGTAAGTGCTAGCAAGGCAGCTAGTAAAGAGGATGGACTGTGTTTGTATCCAATTCTGTGATTTTTGTCTGGTCCTGGCCAGTTGTTACGTACAGTAAAGGATTCTTCTTCATTTTTCAATATTACACAAGTGGAAGGAGTAGAGGTTTTGGGTTTACTTGGTAGTTGTTAATTGTATTCCATGTAGGGATATATTGATAGACCAAATCCTGACAAAATATTTCTTGTAGTGCAGTCTTGAACTGCCCTGAAGTGCGTTCCACAAGTCATGCACACACTAAACTGGAAACGAAAACATTGGGTACTGAAGAGTGAAAATAATGTTAATATCAACAAAGTTCCTCATACTCATGGTCCAGATTTCTAGAGATGAGATTAATTCACAGCTAGTTTTAAATTATGTACAGTGGTCATGATGGAATCTGCAACACAGAAAAGAAAGTACGGCTATGCTGGATTTGCAGACCTTTTTGGGAAGTCCTGAAAAGTATTTTCCTGTTAAACTTTTTCTAGTTTTTCACATTACAAAACTAATTCATAATCATGTTATGCTGGGAAAGAAGAGGGGAAACTTGCATCTACTTAATGAAAAAAATAATGATCTGCTATACATTTGAAATGAACGGAATCATTTTTTGCTTCTCTTGTGAAGTCCTCCAGGTGGCAATCTTGCATCAGATTTAAGTGTATGTGTGTGGTGGTTTTTTTTTTTTTTTGTTTTGTTTTGTTTTTCTGGCATTGAGTCTTTTATGTGCTGTCCTTGTGATGGCAGCAAACGCTGCAGAGCATACTGCTGTCGGCTGTGAAAAGGCTGAGTCGTGCATCTCGCTTGGACTCAGGCTGGTTTCTTAGACTTAAACTCAGGTGTGGTGGGCACCACAATGCATTTGTCTCTGTTGGTTGGTAGTTATGAAAATAAAGCCCATAGATTATTACCTGCAATGGAGGAGATGAATAGCTGCTCTATGTAAGTTCATTCAGTAGTGCTATTTCAGCAGGCTGCTGTGTGTGCAGATCTGTTAACTTCCCTGTAAAAATGGCTCTGAGAAGATTTATTTCAGCTACAGACTTCAGTAGTTTTGTGAGTTCAGAAAACTTGCTTTTGTGCCGTTACAATTCAAGTCTATGTTTACTTACTCTTTTGACTTTTATGGTCTAACTTAAGTAGGAAGCTCATTAATTTTTTTTTATTAGATAATCTAGTCTACCCTGATTATGAAACCATTGGCGTGATACAGTCTGCTTTCTTTACCCAACCCAGATTTTATCCTGGGTCTGTAAATATGTGGGATTTAAATTGAAGGTTTTTCTCCTACCTTGTCCTGAAGAAAGGGCTAGTGTCTTTTGGTTTTAATTTCACAGGGAAGGGATTTGGTAGGACTGGTCGTATCAAGTAACAGATACACTTCAGTTCAAGTTGCAGGCAGCTTCATTCCCTGTCTTCACTTGCTCATTTATGTAGAGGAAACAAAATCCATAACACTGGAACTGAATTTGTTTCTTCTCCAGGTGCTGAAGCTGAAACTCAGTATGTCACTAGCTCTCAGAGAAGTGCCCTTTAAGCTACAGATGCCCGACTGGCTGCTCTTTGCCCTCTCTGTGTGGTGTGAGGTGGTAAATGTTGTTCCTGCTATCTGTCATCTTTTTGTTGCTGTTCAAGGGTACCACAGACTTCAAGCTTTGCTTGCTCCTTTTACTGCTTGAGGAATGTTTTTCTCCAGAAGCAGTGATGTCGGGGAGTTGGTAGAGCAAGACAGAGACAGCCAAGGTGCCAGGGTCTGACCCTGCACATGGCAGATGTGCTCCAGACTGTGCTGCAAGGAGCAGACCTGGGGATGGCTGCCCTTGGCTGCTTGAGGGACAGTCCCTGTAGTTCAGCACTTAAGTAACGTGGGGTTGTGGGCTGGGTCTGGACCTGCATAAGTTTTGATGGAGTATTATCAAGCTTCCAGATATATGACATCCTGCATGTTTGATACTCTTTGGTGTCTCAGACCTGTTGCTTATTGAGGACCACAGAAAAATTGAGCAGCTGTACATTTGAGCTGCCTAACACATCTCTCCACACCTTCTGTTGTCCAAAATGTCATGTAAATGTTCAAAGCTAACTTGAAGAGGAGAGAAGGCTTCAGTTATGCAAAGCTGAGAATCTGAGTGAGTTTCTAAAAATAATCAGTAGATGACGGTGTACCCTGGGAGGCACAACTTCAGGAAGGGGAAGGTATTTGAGTTTGCTGAGGGAAATGTTAGTGTTAATGTTGGTGATTTGGTAGGCAGTACTTGAAGACACCAAATGCTTTTTTGTGTATCTTGAAAGCTGAATGTGAAAAACCAAAAGCCTGTTTAATTCACTTTTGAAGCTGTAGAGGGAAAAATGGAAAAGGTCAAGAAATGTAAAAATTCCAGTTAAGCTGGGATGTTAATTTGGTTGTGCCTAGCGATTGCTGTTCCTTTCCTTTGTACTTTTTAAATGACTAGCTTTGTAGGGCTTTTTGTCTTTAAATGGTTTTGATGATGTTACAGTTTTCTTTTTTTAAGAGATTATCTTTTTGTTACGCAGCTGAACAGTTACGTTAATGAGTTTGGTTTGCATTCTGCTTGTAAAGATTAAAGCTGGTGTTGAGACTTCATAGTCAATGGCAACATTAGTTTGCAGTTCTGAGCGTTAAGTGCTCACCAGACTACTTTTCTGTCAGTTTTCAAAGCCAAGTGCTAATTAGAGATGTACAGTCTCTCCAGTTAACTGGCTGAGAAATGGGCAAATAAATTCTGATAGCAGAATTTTTCTTTCAGACAGTTCTGCTAGTATCTGCTGCAGACTCTATAGCCTGGCAAGAAATTACTTTTATGTACAAAGTTATGTCTTGATGTCTAATGAAAAAGAATCTTAAAGAGCGAAAGCACTGAAATCTCAGCTTAATTTTATTTTGTTTGTAGTCTTTCTGGTTTTTAGCTTCTGAGTAAGTTAAATTATTTTGTTAATAGTATTGTTTATCACTGCTGTAAAAACAGTTTTTGCACAAGTTTTTTAGTAGTAACAGGGAAACCTGTAAAAGAGTAATGTAGCTGTTTTGATAATGATAGTCCAATCAAGTTCAGTATTTTGGTGTGCTCAAAGATAGAGAGGACTGAAAAGTGGAGCCTTTGTTCGTGGGAGAGGGCAATGGTGCCTTTGATGCAAGTGCTGGACGAGCCTGCTAGCTCCAGCCTGCCCTGCTGTTTGCTCCCGCTCTTCAGCTGCAGTTTAGGGCCTCCTCTGCTCTCCTGGTGCTTGAGTGTGTACAAGTAGGCAAAATTTCTGAAGTTAGGTTTGTTACTGAAGTAAAAGGAACATAAAGCTACTCCCACTGTTGGTACTTTTTTGTCAGGTAAACTGTTCTTATTAAATATACACCAAAACTGTTATGTGTGCTCGGGTAGTTTAGTAATCTCTCTGTTTTGCCTCATTGGTTTGTTTTGGATCATTTGTGGAAACAGGAGACTGTACCTATAAGAATGGCAAAGAGACATCACCTTATGTAACAGTCTGCAGTAAAATACAGAGTTGGGAGGGTTACCTCACTGTATGCAGTGAGGAGGAGGTCACTACTGAATATTTTTCATTTCTAATTAGGATGATGAACTGAAGTACTTGAGCCTTGAGGCATTTATGTGAGAGCTTCTGATTATTGTTTGTTGAAAGGATCTGTTAATGAAGTGAAGATGAAGTCAGTTTCTGTTGTGGATAGCACTGGAAACCTAATTTAAAGGTTGTATGGAAAATTAAGTTTTGAAGCTTTATAGACAATAATTCTGCAGGAATACTACCTTTTCTGTTTTGTGGTGGTTTTGGTTTTCTTTTCCCCCCCAAACATAAATATACATTAAATGCAGCTGAGAGGAGACTACCTAGGAAGGTTTAGTAAGTGAACAGTTCAGGTCCCAGTTTCTCATCACTTTTACCTGCCATGGTAGTATCTTATTCAATTGTGTAGGAGAAATGTCCTGAACTGCTTTCAAGTGACACCTCACTTAGTATATTTCTATGCCAAAGCTACTCTAGTTTATTCTGGAGTACTGCTGTAAGATGTGGAAACATAGCAGCAAGAACTTAAGGAAAAACTCTAGGCATCATAGGCAACAAGATGACTTTTTTCCCCTCTTCTGAAAGGCAGGCTACTTGAATTAAGTACAAGTCCAATTACTAACAAATTACTTGTTTTCATTCCTGTGCAATTTAGCTTTTTGGTCTCACTTGCTGTTAAACTGATAGATTAGAATATCCTGCTTGAAGTAGCCTGATTGTTTTTTAAAAAACTTCCTGCTTTAGTGGGAGGCTATTTCTGTCCTTGGTAGTTTTAATTCCCTGTTCTGTAAGACTGGCTTGCATGAGTAGTTCCATTGACTCCCAGCGGACTCTGCGTTCAGGCTTCTCAGCATTGGCACAAACGCATGAACCAGCCTCTAGTTTATGCTGATTTATAACCAGGCTTATTTTAGTCTCCAGCCTTTTGGGGTGTAAAAGCAGCAGTTCCAGACTTGCAGTTTTTGTAGCCTGTGTCACTGTAATGTTAAACTGAAGTTATTGTAAATTAAGTGTTAAGTTTGTAGTAGCCAACAGTCATTATTGAATGTAAACATGCTTTATATTCTATAATGCCAGTAATTTGCTATCAAAATTCTGTATTTAGGCAAAAAATTAAGAGATTGTTTCATCATTTACTTTGAGAAATATTTTACAATATTGGTTTTCATATTATGCCTAAAATCAGGGTTTTGACATTTTTGTACTTTGGAGGTCAGATTAGGAGGTTTTATGGAGCTGTGTAATTCCTATACTATCCCAAGGAAGAAATAAATTGCATAGAATTTGTACTTGATATCTGAAGCCCTTCAAGCACCTCTGTTGCTTTTCTTAATGCAGTTTGGCATGTTGTAAATTATACAGATAATGAATGTTGTGACACGATAAGTTTTCTTTTAATAGAGTTACTGTATTTGACATATCTGTTTTTTTTGGTTTTTTTTTTTTTTTTTTCCCCTAATAGGTGCAGGCAAAACACCAACTTTAGGAGGAGGATTCCATGCCAATCTGGGAAAGGAGTCACGAGCACAAACTCTACAGAATGGTATCTGCCAGCTTTAGTCTTGTTGATATGACTCTTTTAAAACTTATTAATATAGTTGATTACAATTAATTTTTAGTTTTGAATGTGACCTCAAAACCTTGACAGGCCACTTGTTATTCAGCAGACAAGTCTGCCTAGTGCTGATTTTACATTGTGCTCTCATTTGCTCGTAATGCTTGATTTATGAAGTCAGGTAGCTGGCTAACAAAAGGGTAATGGCACCTGACAACACTACTGTAGTTTAAAAGGGCCTTTTCAAGGTTGACATGCCCATTGCACCTTTTTATTATCTGTTAACCTATTGTGCCTTTTTATTTTACATTTTCAGTGTTATTTAAATGTTTTATGAATATGTATTTTTAAGTATAATTGTTCAAATGCTTTTGTTTTAATGCTGTGTATATGTGAGATAGTGCATATTTTTAGTCACACTTCACAGTAGCCATGTGTTTAATTGTGACTGTTGAATAGAGGGAGGAAAAATGGGAAAAAAGATTTTAGAGTCCAGAGGATATTTAAATATTACATGGTATGCATTTTAATTGAAATCTACATAGTCTATGCTCTTTAAAGAGAGTGAATACAACCAGCTTTTATTCCAGAAACAGAATGGTCTTCCAGTTTCAGTTGCTGTTACTCATATCAATGGACAGGAGTTGTCATTTTTTGGCTAATTAATATTCTTTTCTCACAACTCTTGGAGCTGACAGCTGATGGGTTGTCATATCAAAGAGTCAGGAGCTGACATGTAATTAATCAAGGGACAGAGATGGGTTTTACTGATATGGTGCTCATGGGGAGGTGGGGGGAATATTTTAAATAAAGGTATTTTCCTAAATTAAAATCTTATACTTGCAACTCAAACACAGAAAATCTTGTGTGATATTATGCCTGTGTAGGTATACAAAGGTTAAATTGATCTGATACTATATCTCCATAGGTATAGAAAGGTTAAGATTGATCTGTGTTATTGAAATACAGCCAGATTGCCTTGTGCAGCATTGTTCAGCGGATGTATGTACAGATTGGTTTATATACAGAATGTTTTATTCAGCTGATTTTAGTGAACAGTATTGAGCCCTGCTTGTTTGGCAGAGTAGAGCTCTCACGTTAGGTATTAAGTCCAACACTACTATCTTAAAGTTTTAAAAATGCCTCTATGAAGTGTAACCTGTACAAGCAGTGGATAAACCCACTAGAATACCTTTTACAGTCAGTGAAGTTTGTCTTTGGATGAAGGCACTTAAATCAAAATTGTAATTTTGCCCAGGCATTTTAAAGATAAAATATCTTGTTGTGCATAAGGATTGCCCAGTTCCTTGTCTTCAATTGTAGAAAAGTAAAATGCTGAGGGAAGAATACCCTGTTCTTTTGCATCTTGGAGTGTCTGGATCATTCAAAAGCCTTTTGGTTACACTGAAAGATAATCACAATTAAGGACAGTGTAGGCGTTTTTCTGGCATCGAAACGTGACTTCTTTCTTGCATGAGTGTTTGCTGGGAAATATGTCTGAGCATCTTCCTTCCCCACAGCTTTTGTGGTGGGGCCTCCCTAATCACACCCGATGATTCCGGCTTGGCTGAAGTCTGTCAACATCATGCATAAGAAGTCATAGTTGTTTAAAATGAAATTAACTCCAAAACAGTTTTGAAATAGGAGAATAATTTCTCTTATACCTGTGTGAAGGTCTTTGTTTTTGTTTTGTTGTTGTTTTTTATTTTTTATTTTTTTAATATATTTTTTCCCTGTTTTTTTTGTGGCTATCCTTTATATAAGAAAAAAAGTATTTGCTCTTTGGTTTCCGTAGCCAACCTGCATTTGTCATGCTGCCAATCTGTCTCTGGGAAAGTTCTTTTCAATGAGCTAAGTGATGTTCTTACTCAGTCCCAGGCATGACAACAGTAGCTGATATTTCAGGTAGAGCAATTGGTATTTGAAAGGCTTTTCTTTCTGCTGCTGTATAATGAGCTAGTTGTCTGCTGCATTTAATCACACTTTTAGCTTTACATAATTTTTAATTGCAAATTGAGCTATGGCAGTGGACTTAACAAAATCTCACCCTGTCACTGTGTACCCATGATCATGTTTTTTATGAAATTACGTTCATATCCATTGTGTTCAGACTTGACAGTGTAGCAAGGTGAATGAATTTACTGTGTATATTGTAACGTATGGGGTTGTTCATCGGGTGAGACTGAAGGGCACTGGTAGTTATTGAAAATGAACAGTTATCCTTGGAGTGCTACGCTGTCTGATCAGAAAAACCGCAGAGCTACTTATTTATTTGCTGGTACTACTACATTTGCATTTCCAAAGTTAACTGAGTTGCAAATGAACTGCTGAAATTAGCTCTGTCGGATGCTGGTGCTGCACAGCTTGTGAGCAGCTCAGGAGGCCTGTTCCTGCAACTCACTGATGGCTCTGACGTCAGGGCTCTGTGCTACCTACCTCCAGCAGTGTAAACACACAATTTCCTCCTGTGTGGTGCTCTGTACAGGCTGCTTTCGAAGGGAGGACCCACCTCTGGGAAGCAGGGATGGGCGTTGGAGCCCACGTTGCTCTGGAAGTTGTCCCTGGTGTGTGTGAGTGCAGCTGAGAGCCTGTGTGTGTGTGTGGTCTGAGAGCCCTGCCAGGTCTCCTGGTCTGCTTGCCAGAAACCTGCAGGCTTGACATGATGCGGGGAAACGTCCAGCAACAGAGGAGGGACTTGCTGTGTTTTAAAGAACAACCACCTCCCCCTGCTCTCCTTTGCATTCCCCATCTACTTTGGGCCAATTTCTTTCTTGCTGTAACATCTGCCTTTTCAGGAGAGGTGGAAGGGAGGTGGTCTGGGCTCACTGTCTCTGATTTAATCACTAGCAAAGCAGCTGGGGTTGGCTGAATGTATGATGCAGTTATTTTCTGAAGGTTTTAATGAAATGATGTTTAGAAATAGATGTCAGTTTTGCATTAGAATACCTAAGGTAATTAACTTTTTTTCCCCCTCCATTCTAAAGTGAAGAAATGCAGAAGTAAAATCTCCTAACAACTGCTCAACAGTTCTGGGCTTTTCTTCCAGTGATGCCCAGTGACAGGACAAAGGGCAGCAGGCACAAACTGTAACATAAGGAGTTCTGTCTAAAAATAAGGAGAAACATATTTATGTGAGGGTGAGGGAGCCCTGGAAGAGGCCTCCCAGAGAAGTTGTGGAGTTTCCTTCTCTGGAGACTTTCAAAACCCTCCTGGATACAAGCCTGTGGAACCTGCTCTAAGTGACCCTGCTTTAGCGGGGAAGTTGGACTAAATGATCTCCAGAAGTCCCTGCCATGCTGTGATTCTACAAAATTATTTTGTGCATTGGTATTTCTGTGTGTATGTGTGTGCTCTAAAAAAAGCTATGGACAAGCCTGAAGGTGTTATATTTTACAGGTTTGTTTGATTGTCTGATAAAGACTAGTTCTGTGGACAACCATTAACCCAACACTACCATGACATGTAAACCATGTCCTGAAGTGCCACATACACATGTTTTTTGGACACCTCCAGGAATGGTGACTCCACCACCTCCCTAGGCAGCCTGCTCCAATGCCACATCACTCTTTCAGGAACGAAATTCTGCCAAGTGTGCAATCTAGTTCTTCCTAATATGTAATGTAAAATAATGTGGTGCTTGCGTGGCAGTTCATAGTCCCTGCCTTTCTTTGTGGAACCAGCTGATGTTTGTGGGTGTTTGTTTGGGAATTGGCTGCTCATAATAACTGGAGTCTTGTTTACACTTGCTAAAATATTTACTCAGGAGAGACCTAATACTGTTGTTTTTGTTCATAATCAGTTTGATTTTCAGTGTGTGGTACTGTGCTAACCAAGCATGCTAAGCTCCTTGAGTTCAACAAGCTTAGGTCCACAAAATGCTTCATTTCTGTTCTTATAGAGCTCATTTTTGTAGTAAAAATTGCATTTCCATGAGATAAGGTGAAAAGGTGTTTGAACTTTGTTCTAAAGGTTTTAAGAAAATAGCTAAACAGTACTGGTTTTGTGAGAATGAAGAATTATGAATGAAATACTAGCTTAGAGGACCCTTTGACAAGACTTCTTCCTCTGTTATCTGAGCCTCTTCAAGTTGCTATGGTATTGCCCAGTTGGGATGGTTACTCAAAAGGCTGAAGTGCAGAGCTGTGTCTCTTTAAATCTCACTTTACAGCTCTGTGCTGCCTTACATAATCTCTCTAAATAGCTGGTTTATTCTTGTTTCCTTGCAGGCAATCTGCTCTCACTTTATCCGTGTCAGTTGTAGTTACAAGGGAGTTGTTCTTGACTTGGAGCTCAGATACTTTCAATAGTCTTCAGTGGCCAAAAAGAAAAGGGAGAGGAGAAGGAAGGTCAATGGGATGATTATAACTTGAAAGCTTCAGTTGCAGATATTCAAATTTGGTTTTAAGCTAAGTTTGAAGATTGCAGCTGCATCTAGCCTAATTCAATATCTGTGCTGTTTTTAATCGTTTCTGTAAATGAAAGTTTGTTTTCTCTCAGTCCTCTTAAATACCAAAATATAGCTAACAGTGTTTTAGTGCTAAATGGGACGCCATTTCTGAAGATGTTCTGTAATGCGTTTCTGACTGTTTAAATGTAAACTTTTCATTTAGTTCCTTAACCTTTGTTGTCATCACTAGTTTTATAGGTGGCTTGTTACAAGCGATTACAGAGGGTTTTACTTCCTGCCAGAACTGTACAGTGTTGAATTAGACCAGGACAATATATTACGTGTGGGAAGAACAGGGGATTCCAAAGAAGAGGAGCACTGTTTAACAAAACTAAAGTGAAAAGGGAGGAGATAATAGTACAATCCTAGAATAATTTACATTGGAAGGGACCTCTGGAGGTCCACAAAGTGGTTGCTTTGAAGTTGTATTAAGCTGCTCATGGCCTGGTGCAGCTGAGCTTTGGGTGTCCCCAAGGAAGGTTATGATACAATCGCTGTGGACAATGTTTCTAATGCTTGAATGCCCTCACCATTAATATTTTTTTCCTTGTATCTAACCTAGGAAATTTGACTCTTGCCTCTTGTCCTTCTGCTATGCATCTCTGACAATTCTTGCTCCGTCTTCTTTATAACCTCCCACTGAGAAGCTGAAGACACCAAATAAATCTCCTTCTTACCGTTCTCATCTTAAGGCTAAGCAAACTCAGCTCTCAGCCTCGGGCTGTGTGCGTCAGTCTCCTAATCATCTTGGTGGCTCTCTGCTGGACTTGCTCCAGTATATCAATGTCTTGTCTTGTGCAGAGGAGTCCTGAACTGGACAAAAGACTAAATATGGTCTCATAAGTGCTGAACATGGGATACTAATTGCTTTTCTTGATCTGCTGGCTACAGGCTTAATAATGCAGCTCTAGGATGCAGTAAGTCTTCATGAGTGCAATTTGGTACTGCTAAGTCATGTTCCTCTTTTTGTCCATGAGGATTCTAGATCCTCTTCTGCAAAGCTACTCCCTAGGCACACAGTCCCAGCCTGTGTTGTCACCCTGCAGTTTTTCTTTTTGGAAAAAAAAAAAAATGCTTTTGCCTGGTTGGACTTCACGAGGTTTCTGTCAGCTCATTTCCGCAGCATTTTGCGATTCGTCTGAGTAGGGGCGCTGCCTATCAATGTGTAGACCGTTGTCCCAGTGTGGTGATGTCTGCAGGCTGGCAAAGGGAACCTCCTGTCCCATTGTTTTTGTCATTACTGGAGGCGTTCAATGCTCTTGACCTCAGTATCGATCCCACTTGCAAGTTTGATGGGTAAAGTGGTGACCACTACTCTTTGAACCTGACCATTTTTTCACCCAGCTTGTGGTTCATCTGTCCTGTATCTCTTCAATTTGGCTGCCAGGGTACCAAGGGATACTGATGACATGGGGTAAGAGAAGAGCAGTGGTTACTGTGTACCTTTACTGCAGTGTGACTTTTGTTGCAGTCAGGCATGGTCTGAAGCCTACCCTCTGAAATCTGGGGTTGTAGTTATGCTACCCATCTACTTCACACCCCTCAAGATCTTAAAGTTTATCTCCAGGTTGCTGTGACCAAACCTGCCATCAAACTTTACATTATTTCCTTCTGGAGAGTGTTAGATGTATCACAGTGCTTCTCCCGCTGGACCCATTCCTGACATGCTCTAAAAGATCACTGTACTGCTTGTGCCTCACTGTGATTCCCTTCCAGCAGATGCTGAAGTTGTTACCGTTCACCATGACAAGTAGGACATCTTCCTGCTCTCTAAGAAAGGCTTCATTTTAGCACCCCATTGGGTTTTCTCTTGTCTTTTAAACTAATGAGTGTTTGAAGTTCTCCTTTTCTGGTTTTGTCTTGTATCCTCCTAAATTTTTTCACTCACTAAGGCTTTGAAAGACTTCCTCTTCTAGCCAGACTGATGCTTTGGTTTTACCCTCTTTGATCTGTCTACTGTCTTGTCCCTTATGAGTCCTTTGTTATCATTCACAACTTCTGTCTCATTCATTTCCTTCAGCTCTCCGTTTGATGTGTAACTTTCTCCATCCCTCCTTGAAGGAGGACAAGGAGCATCTTCTCCTTTTCATTTGGGATGACCTTACATGTTTTGTGGATGTGTTTTGGGGTTTGTTGTCATTTCAAGTGCAACCTTTTCCTTTGTAAACTTCTTCATTCTCAACATACCTCTTCCAGCTAGTGCCATGACTTGAAATAAGGTAGCAAAGATTAGATGTCTGTGTGAACTCATCATTCTGAACTCCTTTCAGGGTCTGCATAGAGACAGACAGATGTAGGGTGTGATTAATTTAATCCCAAGGGAAATCAAATGACTCATTCTCTTGTCTGTTTCTCTTCACCCACTGAAAGGAAGTCTAGATTGACTAAGTTCAGATGCTCTTCTCTGAAGATAAGGGTGATGAATCACAGGATTTTGTCTTCCTTTGTGTATCTCCTTGTTGACACAGAGTTAACATGGCCAGAACTGAACTGCTGAATTGCATCCTACTGTTCTGCCTTTTGCGTGTTAGCAAGTTCAAGCTTCCTCCCTTTGAGGCCACTCACAGCTTTTCTTCCTCCTGTCTTGTAGATCCATCCTCTCCAGCGTCTTCTAAAGATGCTAAAACCTATACTAGCTGTAACATGCACTTATTTATTTCTTGCACAAGTATCTCTCAACTTTCATTGCTCTTTGTCTCTGATCAGAACGTGTTTTAGACCCAGGAAAGCAGAGAAGTTGTGACCTTGGATGTTAAATCTTTGCTATCTTAACAGCTTCATCAAAGAATTTTAAAAGGAATGTTATTGTCTCAACCCCTTCACATTTGTGATCACTGCTACTTACCACATAACAGCTCAGCAGGGAACTTCTGGTGTTACTAGGCTGTTGTGTTTGCGTTCCAGCTCGCTGGACCTCTGTGCTCCTGGAGCTTGCTTGAGTGTTAGTAGGTATGGGCTTTCCTGGTCCTCTGCTTTGATACAGGCTCTGGTCAGTCACAGAGAGTGCCCAGCTCAGATGCTGGATTCCCTTGTGGCTTACACACCTTTCTCAGAACTTCAGCTTTCAGGGTTTGTAGGCAAGTTTAGCAATCAGCAAAGACTTGAAGAGACGGACAAAGGACTTATTTAAGAAAAACAAACGAAAAATCCTCAAAGGCAGAAAACTCTCTCTTTAGCTAGCGTAAGTTATTCCAAGAACTTGGATTAAAGTAGCAGAAGATGCTATTTCCAGGCCTGTTTCCCCTGTTACTCTTTGGGGACCCATGGATTTAGATTCAGAGGCATCTGAGGAAGACAAGCTTTCTGGTACTGCAGCTTCTCCTTCAGCACCTGGAGAATCTCTTCTTTCTCAGCTGGCTAATGTACTCCTTGATCTCCACTTACCTTTGCTGAAAGACCAGTAAAGTTCATCACCTGATTTAGGACAACCTTTTGGTTATGCATTGATTAATTAGTTCATATTTGAAAATTTTTATTATCTTGAGCCTTGGACATCTTCATCCAAAGGAACAAAGTACTTGTCTCAAATACTTTTGATGGACTGCTTGTCCTTACACGGACAGCATCAGGGAAAAAAATCCATGCCTCCTTTAATGAGATCTGTTATATTTCTAATTAAGAGTGTCTGAGATCCTTTAAGAAAAGAGTAGAGGATCTGCTGGAGTTAAAGTTATGATTTTGCCAAGAGGCTGATGGACAACTTAAAACTTGGAGCATGGCATCTCACACAGTTGAAATACCTGAGTCAAGCTTTGCTGGTCTTCCTTTGCTCTGTTCCTGTGTGTGCTTAGCCAGAAAAGGGAAAAACTTAGAAAAGACATTTGTAAAATTCCTCGGAGGTGTCTGTTCAGTCTGTGTGTGGAGTCAGGATGATCTTTGTTGTTACTCTTCCTTTTAATTTTGAAGATTGTCTTTGAAGTTGAAAAAAATAAAGAAAAAAAAATTGAAGTCCTAATCAAATGTTAACAGATGACTTCTTGTCTTAACTAGTAACAAAAAATATTTGCGTGTTCAGCTGCTTTGAATTGGCCTGTTTGTGACTCTGGAGTTAAAGGCTTCTTTCATGATTCCTTTTCTCTGTCTCCTCTCTTGCCTCTGCTCTGTCTCTTAGTTTATTGGTTGGCTGTGGGCAAGAAAACTGTTGTGCCAGGGAAGCACAAATCTCTGCTTCATTTTGCTAAACAAAAGAGGAAATGGCTTCTAAAATTCAGCACGCTTGTAAAATTTCTTTCTTGGATATTAAAGTTTTGGCCTTTCATATCTTAAAATTTCTCCCTGTTAACTTTGATGGTTTCTGTGTGACAGAGTAGGACAATATATTCTAACGTTTGTGGGATTCACTGATGGAGAATTATTTCCCTACATGGAACCTGTAATTTCTCTTGAGAGCAATCGTTTACTCAAAGATAGTTTACCTAGTGGGGTCGTGTTTTTTCAGACATTCACTTCTGGTAGTACTATTCACAAGGAGAAGAACTTGGATATTAATAGGTCTGTCTTCTTTCTTGTACAGTGTGGCAAAAAATAGACAAGTGCCTCTCTCATCCTTCTTCCCCCTGTAATAATGTCTGTATAATTCAGTGCTAGTAATCTGCCTTTTCTAACAGGCTTCTTAATTAAACAATTTTAGTTATGGAATGCTGTTAGACAAGCTTAAAATAAACCAAAGCTTTGTTACCTGAAGTATAAGTTCCATGTACATGATGCTCTCTTTTTTGATGATGGAAAATACGTATGCCACTTACATGGCATAGGACTGTCTTTTAAACACTGAAACCATGAGTTTTGAAGTGTTTGTATCATTTTACAGGCACTAAAGTTCAAAACCTGAGAAGGGAGAATGTTATTGTTTCTTTTTAATGCTGTGTTCTCTGATAGCGCCTTATTCCTTTTTCATGTGTTGAAAGTGCCTCCTTGTTTTGCTCTGTGAAATAAATGGGAGAGCTGGTGATGTGACAGTGCAGGGAAGCATTCCCTGAGCCTGAGGGTCTGTGAGCATGAGTTGTTGGTGGAGCTATTGCAGTTTTCTTGGTAGATGATTTTTCTTAATGACCACAGCATTAAACTTCTGAACCCTTTATAGGATTAACCAATAAGAAAAAAATCAGTGCCTGTAGATACTGTTTTTATAAGAAAGGCTAGGGTTTATTTACTTGCATTTTTGCAGACACACTTGTAGTTGTTGTACTTGCTCTTTGCTGCTGGGCACAAGCAAGCTGGGATCCCAAACTGCTTTCATCTTGTTGTGGCTGATGGCCTTGGAGAAACCAAGAGCATGCATCTGAAGTAGGATACAGGTGACATCACCTCAAACATGTCTGCAAAAGGTTGTGCAGGCATGTTGTGTTCCTGTTGTATGGCTGTAACAACACCTGCCCAGGCACATCTGGCACAGTATCTGTCATAGGCATCCAGTGGTGATGCTTCTCCACAGCATTATCACCTCATTCCTTCTGCAGAACCACATGTAGCTTTGATTGGTCTCATTGCCTTCCAGCTGTGGGATGTGTCCCCCCAGATGGATGAGCACTGCTGTTGCATATACTATCCAAAAGTCACTCAGGCAAAGACTTTGGCTTGTGCTCAATGCCATTGCTCCATCAGCTTTTCTCAAGCAAATACGGTGCACTGATGGAGGACACAATTGGAGAGGTATTAGATACAATGAGTGGAAACTACAGGGCTCTGTACTAGGTATGAAATGTGTGTTCAGTAGAGGATGGTCCTGTGTCCAGTACAGCCACACCAGCAAATTTATCAGCAGACTGACCTATGTCAACCGCCTGCTTAAAAAAAATAAACCAACAAAAAACTCAAAACCAAACCTTGGTTCCAGTCTGAACCAGAACAGCTTTGTGCACACATGCAAGTTATTTTTAACCTGGATGATTGCTGTGCTGGGATTTGCTGTGCTCCCAGTAGGTGCTTGTGTCAGCCCAGAGAGCTGACGTGCTGTAGTGTGCAGATGGGAACGAGATAATGTGCAAAGGGTTGGGAACTCCTTCCAGTGGTGTTGCCATCAGAGACCTTTGTCTGGTAGAGCTACAGCTCTGGAGTCCTGTTCCGCAATAAGCATCACTAACAGCAAAGCCAGTTTGATCCTAGCCTCTCCCATCCCTCAGCTGCCTTTTCCCATTTCCCTCATCCAAATATCTTGGGTCTTAGCTTGGGCCGTGCAGCTTTTTATCAGGACAGTGAAAAGATCTGGGGTTTACAAAATAAATAAAAAACCCCACCTTTTTTTTCCCTTCTTCTATTTCTGTTTCCCTTTGATCATTTCACTCCTCCACATGGCACCACAGAGTGGAGGAGGGAATGGATGACGTAGGGATGTGCAGGAGCCTCTCAACCAGCGCTGCAGCAGGAGAGGCTGAGCGCAGGGCTGCGTTGGGAGTGTCTTTTTTTTTTTTAAATTTTTTTCAAACATATATTTATAACCCACCGTCCTGTTACGTTCAGTCCTGCACAGTCAGAGCGAAGGGAGGTGTTTTCTGTTCCTTTGGCTTGGCTTAATATGAGTGGGAAGCTTTTTAGAAATGTTCTGTTCATCGACTGCTGCTAGCAGATGGATGCTCTCTGCTTGAAGTGCCTCAGGCCGTTATATCTTCCGTTTTCTCCCTCTCCCTCCTCCCAGCACACACCCTGGAGTGTGCAGGCTGTGCTAATTTAGTCACAAGTTAAAAAGGAGTGATGAAGAAGAAATGCTCTGCTCTAATAGAATTCTTGTCGCTGGCGATGTCTTTAGGAAGTGCTTTTTCATTTCAGGATCCGTGAGGGTTTTTCCAGCACTGTGTATTAGATGTTCTGCGATGCTTCGCAGGAACAGCAGTAAAATTCTTAATGCATTAGGACCAAAATGCTAATTCAGTTTATATATTAATCAAGTCAGAATATAGACCATATGTCACATTCAGTTTGATTTTTCAAGTGATTTCAATAATCTAGGCTTGACTGTTTCTAATCCTGCGGTGGCCTTTCCATCTATACAAACTATAAACCAAACCTTTAAACCTAGTATGTTAAAACATTTGAACCAGTCACTGAATTTTTATTCTACTGGCTGTTGTTGTGTCAAGAGCTTTTGCCATTTCCCAGCAGAAGTTGGCTGATGCTAGCTCTGACAAGTATGATTTGTTTTTTAACAGTCACAAAATGTTACTCTTTACTGGTATGAATTGTATGTCTTTCTAATGGGGGGAAAAAAGCTAAATGATACACAACCAGAATTAAAATCTGCTCTTATATGCTGATTCCTATGCCTTAACTTAGTGGGTATCTTAAAAATACCATACAGCTGTGATCACCAGGTGGTGCTGTTAGACATGGCTTAAAACACTTCTGGAAAATAAGTTCAAATTCTGCCATTGTCAGTTACTCAACTGTAATTTCATGGGAGGGTTCATGAGAGAGAGGATTTCTTTCTTTAATCATATATTCAAAGTAGAGCTTTTCGTGAAAATTGTTTGCTCTCCTGCTAGCTACTCAGAGTGGAACTTCCCTCACAGCTTAAGACTATCTCTGATGTAAAAATTATATATGGGGTAATTTAGGAAGTTGGATGCTGGGTGTGTGAGACCATATCTGTGCTGTAGTCTACGTGATTCCTTCTTGGGTGATGAGTTTATAAAGGCTTGCATTAAGTAATAAAGGAGGATAACATGCAGGTACCGTGTGTTTTATCAGTGGTAGGAGGTTGAAGAGTGGTATCTCCTCATAAGCTGCGTGTAACCTGTTTCACAAACAACATTTAATTTAACCTTGCAAGTTTTGAAGGGCAAGAACTCCAGCATACAAAAAAAAAAAAAATCCAGGCACATCCTACATAGCTTCTTTTTAATATCTTAAATAAATTTCATGATGGTCTTCTTATTCAGAAAAAACAAACTTACATACAATCAAGTATTTTTTTTCCTCCTTGACAGTTGTACAGTAATTAGAGTTGTAAAGAAAGCTGCTTTTTTCCTAAGGCTTTGCAGAACTGCCTATTTATGGATAAACCGTAGCATGTTGTAAAGTTGTAAGTTTAAAGCTGTAAACTAGTTGTCTAGATGTAGGTTTTTTTTTTCCTTGCTCCTTGTCTTCAAATAATTGGATCATTTTGGACAATAAAGACAACTGAGTACTAGTCTGCTTAGACTAAACCTAAGTACCGTTGGCCATGTAGGTGGAAATGAAGGAAATTTAAGTATTTGAGGGAGGGTGGGAAGAGACACCAAATGTATACCTCTCCTGAGGGCTCTATTATTGCTGTCACTTTAGGCGTAACTTCCTATGCTGAGAATGTAACACTTGAAAAATGAATTGAAAGTTTCCTATGTAGTGATTTTTTTTTTTTAAAACTTTTTCTAATAGAAATTATAGGCACATGGCACTTACAGAGGCAGAAGTACAGCATGGTCTCCTCAAAGCCAGGCTCCAGTGTGGATAAGGACTGCCAGCAGTGTGACAAGGAGTTGGGTTCAGCATGCTTAAGCCTGGGTTTGAGCTGTTTAGAGCTGTGTTTGCTTGGCTTTGCTTTTTAGGATCCCAAATATGCATCTAGATGTCTGGCTTTAATCACCTAGGTTTAAAGCCTTCATGTTGTTATAACAAAGCTGCCCCAAACAAACACAGCATAAATGAAGTGAAAAGGTAATTGGTTACTTAGCTGTTTAAAGTTTAGAGGATTCTGCCTTTTCAACCCAAAGAAGCTTCTCTTAAGTTTGAACAATAGAAAAATCAAGCATGGATCCTTCTTCAAAGGAAGGTCATTAGCACTGGATGCAACAAAACAAGTGGCTAATTATATTCAAATGTGTGACTCCCTACGAAATTTTGTTATGCTAATGAGCATATAAATGATTTTGTAATCAAATCAATTAGGAATAGGACTTTTAGAAGAAAGCTGTGTATTCTTTATGTGCTCTAAACCCACACAGTTGATTAGTGGTACTTTTGGGTAGTGTATTATGAAATGCATATTAAGAAAGCAGTTCAGGATCACAGCTCATTTCTGGGGTATACACAGAGCTGGGTCATGTACAGGATTTAGACACATACGTTGTCTTGTGTGATCATTCATTAGAATGCATATGAGAATCATTTACATTGTACTTCAGGTATGCTATTTGATTGCTTTTGTAAATCAATAATGCAGGGAAAGCATTCCATGCATTTTTATGGTAGAAATTGTGAACTTAGTATTGCTTCAAAGGGAGCTGTATAAGGTTCAGTAGTTTGCACTGCGTTTTGGAGTCTATTTAGGATGAATTTCTGAGAATGAGTTGCTCTCCAGACACTGGTCGTTAGGTCTGATCTGAGGGGTTTTTTTGGTAGCAGTACAGAACACAGGGAACCTGAAGGTTGCCTGTTTCCTGCCCTTGCAAAATTGATGTATAAGACACAGGCATCTTGAGCATTCTTCCTTTTTAGAAGGCAGCATATTATCTTGTCTAAAAGGGAGATACAAACACTGCAGAGTCTCCAGCCACACTTCGATGTGGTAGCATGGATGCTAAAGCATAGGTGATCATCTTCATTAGTCATCCTAGAACTTATTTTCAGGGTTTTGCAGAGCCTTGCTGCAGAAAGGAATTTCTGGTTCCTTTGGGCACGTGTGCAAGCTTAGACAGATGCATAGAAATCTTTACGTGGGAAAAGACACTTTGTAAATCAGTTTAGGAGATATTGTGAGGGTGGTGAGGCACTAAAACACCTTGCCCTGAGAAGCTGCAGATGTCCCCTCCCTAGAAGTGATCAAGGCCAGGCTGAGTGAGTCTTTGAGCGACCTGATCTAGTGGGAGGTGTCCCTGTCCATGGCAGAGGAGGTTGGAACTAAATGATCTTTAGGGTGCTTTTCAACCCAAACTATGTTATGATTCTATAATGTCTTTGCTTGTGGAATATGTATGTGTACTGTTTGTTTTGAGAGCATACACAGGCAGCTGTAAACTTCTGCTTAGAAACTTTTCGTAGCATCTTAAACAAAACAGGAGTTGCATGTTATTGTTGAACTACTTTCAAGCTTGCTGCTGCTTGTCAGTGCTTGCCTTGCTTCTATTCTTTGCTCTGGCCGGTACCTGTAGAAAAAATTGACTCTTTTTTTTTTTTTTTTTTTTTTTTTTTCCCCCTTCTCCTTGGTTTGTGACTTGGCCCAACATTTTAAAAGCCCTGGGAGCTGATGCAAAGAGTGATTGGTGGTAGGATAGATGGGGGATGTCAGATTTCCCCTTTCAGCTGTCTCTCATAACTTCATCCTCTGATATTTTAACTAATTTGTTATAAAAGCAGAAAGTAGATGACTTCTAATCACTGAAAGATTAGGAAAGTGCTCTTAGAAAATGAAAAATGATGGAAAAATACAGCCCCCACTTCTGCAGTTGTTCCTAGTCTTCAGTCTGAGGTTTCTGTGTTCTTTCCTGCTTCTTACCCTAGGTTTGCTGGGGAGCAAAGAGAGGCGAAGCAGACTTTATATGGAAAAAGTAGTAAATTAGTAATAACTTAGTTTATAATTCACTTCTCTCTATCAGCTTCCATTTTAAATGTGAGAAGAATTGTGAGTATTTGCTAATCCAGATCTGTTGTTTCCGAAGGCTAGCAGCGCTGTCTTCCCAGCATCAGCAAGGCAGCATCTGTACGGGAGGGGGGGTTTCAGAGGGGTGGCCTTGTTATCCTGAGCCCCATGCAGCTTGCCAAATCCAAGCAGGCGTTATGGTTGCTTACTATCCTGCCCATGAAAGCCCTGTGAGCTCAGGGAAATAGCTAGAAATAAAATTATTGAATGTCAGCTGAAATTTTGTAAGTGGTTTCATTGTATTAATGTGGGTGAAAAGCTTTGCAAATACCGTCCCTTTCCAACTTGAAAAAATCTATTTCTATACCTAGAGGCGTCTTTCTTTTGGGAGGTGGGGAAACAATCTAACATTTTTAGCTGCATGAAGTCTTTAGTTTTAAGCTTAAATACAAAGAAAATATTTTACATGCTTGCTTAGTGATACTGTGGGAAAATGTGCATCTTGAGACTATTCAAAATCATCTCAAAGTAGATTTAGACACTATGGTTCCTAACACACACTTAGGAGAAAACCAAAAGTACTGCTTGTGGTGCAAGCTGAATCAGTCCTTTAGCGTGTCAAGAAAGAATACCACTTTTCAAGTGATTTTTGGAACAAATCCAGGGTGCTTGTGAGGTGACGTTTGTTGTCTGAGTGGTCTGTGTTATTCCAGCTGGCCCTATACTAAAAGTTAACTCTTGCTTGCTGCCAGCTTCTTTCTTGAGAGCAAATGGGTATCTGTAGCTGTGGTCAAAATAAAGTTGTTGGACATCCTGTGGATCATAAACATGCCTCGGTCTCTTTCCACTCTGTCCATGGTGACTCTACTGTGCATTGATGGCAAATAGGCTTCTTGAGGGTAGTTTGCACCCTATTTCAGTTCCTGGAGGACTGAGAATAGACATGATGTTCTTTGTGAAGGCTCCCATTGGTGCTTACGTGTTCTTTTTGCCATCAATTACACAGTTTTCCTACTGTATGTGTGGGTAGTTTTGTTCCCCCCAACTCTGCTTTTTACTTTTTGATTTGACATACAACAAATTTCATTCTGACATCATTGCCATGTTTGATACCAGCTTTAAGAAGAAAAGGAAACTTGATGTTGATCAAGGTCTTTGACACAGGAGGAAAAAAAGCTTTGAGCTGACTTTGGATTTCTGAGAAACATTGCTTTGTTGTGCCAGGAAAGTAAAGTTGTGAGATAACAGTGACACTGAATATTAAATACCAGATATAATCCTAAGAAAGCTTCGGCAGAAGATAAAGATGAGCATAAGGGAGTGTAAGTGGTGGCATGGAAACAAAAATCAAATTCTTCAGAGTATATTTGGAGTGGTTTGTCTCCTCTGCATCATGCAGCAGAGGTGAAGAACTGGTACCTGCCTCTGTGGTTCCACACAGAGAGTCGTGTTTGGTTTTCAGTCTCCTCCAGACACACTTCCTCACTATTAAGCTGAGAAGAGAAAGGATCCTTATGTCAGATATCCATTCCTGATTTAGTCTGCAGAGAGCATAAAAGGGAGACAACATAACAACAGCCACTTGGAACAGAATGTTGAAGTTGAGTGCTGTGATTCAAAATGATAAGAGGCACAGTTACCAGAAGCTAAAATCACAATTGATTTGGGGCAGAAACATTTCATTGTGCCAATTTCAGCTTCCTATCTATAGAAGCATGGCTTTAAATACTTATGATTAAAGCTGGATTAAACAAAGCAGCACCTATACTTGTGCTATAATGTAGTGGGATGGCATTTGACCATACTCAGATGTTAACTTGTGTGTCCTGTTGCTATTGTAGCTGCTGGGGCCATGGATATGTGGATGTAAGGTCATTTTGCACAAAGCTAGGCAGAATTTCATCTGCCTATCTGCTTTTCATAATGCTCTAGAATAAAATACAAAAGCTAGGAAGGAGGAAGGGACAGATTATAATTGTTTTGTGGGGGAAAAGTGTGGTCCTTGAGGTTGATTAATGTAGCAGTAGAACTCCCAAGGCCTTCAGTGAGGAGCTGCTTGTAGTATAAACAGGTCTGAGGCAGGCTGTTGATTGAAGTGTTTGTTTATTCTTCTGGATCTTAAAAGAGGTCAGTAAATAGCATTTACTCTGTGGACTCCACTGAAGCTATGTGTTAGTTAGGTTTGAGATGAGGCTGATGTTAAGCGATTCCTTAGGGCAGCTTCCTTGATTGCAGCTCCACAAAGTCAAAGAGGACAATGCTAAAATCTCATTTTGGTGTTTACAGCACCTGTCTAATTGAAACTGAGGCAGGCCAGTGTTTTATAGCTAACTTATTTAAAGAAAGATTTTACCAAACACTGTCACTAATCAGAAAAATGCTGTAAAGATGAGACAGTAGTCACTCAGGCAATATTAAATTCAGATAGATCATTCTCACAACTGGTGTAAGAACTGTTTCTGGTGTATGTTGCAATCAGTATTCTCCTTGTGTTGAACATCAACATCTACACTATAGGAGCAGTGAGAGTATCAGGGGAGAAGAATCCATGTCTCCTTTAACGAGATCTGTTAGGCTGCTGCATAGCAATCATCACATAAATCCACTGATTTCTGTTTAAGTCTTTAGTCAGTATGTTCTCTGGTAGCTATTTTTCACCATGCCGTATTACCTAGGGGAAAATGAATTAATAATGCATCTAGTCTTGGATATGTATGTTTAATGGATGATCTCACATCCTATCTTGGAGTCATACTGCACAGAAGAAACCCTGTTGCAATTGATCTTTGAGGCTTAGCACATAAAGAACAGAAAAATGTGATTGTGCTTACCCAAAATTTTCTTTAACTCCTAAGGACAGGCTCAGTAGAGGCAAGGAAATCATGTAGAAGAGTAAAGGAAGTTGGTACCTAAAGAATCAGTTATGGATAGAATTTCTCAGACCTTGTCACCTGAACAAGTGTTGAGTTTTTTTTTTTGTGGGTTGTGTTGGTAATACAATATTTAGTTTAGGAAAACTAGAATGGAGTGATGACTGTGGAAAAAAATAGAAGAGTTGGGACCCTGAGTATAGGTGGGTCTTTGCTGTACAGGTCAGGTTGTCTGTCTGATTGGCATTAGGTCCATATTGCTCTCCTGGCAAACTGAGCAGGCTGGAAGGCTGTTGTAGGAGTCAGCAGAGATGGCTGTTTGGGGAGGAAGGGGTGGTTTCGTTCCCCTCCTGCCCACTCTGTACCCTGAGGATACAGAATGATTCTGTCACACAGAGCAGCCTCTCAAGCTTATAGTTTTCCAAAAGCTCAAGTAGTTACTTTAACCTAGTAAATCATCTTAGCCCATTTTTCTTATATGGGATCAATCCATATCATGCATTTTTTCTTGTATTTTCCTCTTCCTGGATTCATATGTTCCAAGCCATGGGAGTTTCCAGCAGTTCCCTTGGGAAACTATTACAAAGTCCCATGAGTTTTGTTGTAAGTTCCCATCAACATGGTGCTTACATTTTCCTTTCATTTTGTGTTGCTATTCCTTAGGCTCGAACGCATGCTTATGTCTATTTATGGCTTAAACTTACATTGTCTTCCAGAAGTTTAGTACTCTTCTGTTCTTCTAACAAACCACATTTGGGAATTTGGTGAAGGCTATAAGTCCAGTCCCTGGGTCTTTAAATATCCATCCCCACCCCCCATGTTCTCCATCTTTAATTTTAGGATGATAGGGCTCCTGAGGAAAACAAAATCTAGTGAGAATTCCCTCCTTGCAGATGACATCCTGTATGTAGAGTGCAGTGTCAAATAAATGGAAGTGATCACAAACATAGATAGATGTCATTCAAATATGCCAAGTATTTTCCGAGAGGGCCTCGTTGGCTCTGTAGGAGTGCAGAGGTGGCATTGTAATGTTAAGCCTTTGCTGGAACAGTCTGTACATCTGACTTATAAGAATGTTATTGTTTCAAGAAATATACAGCTGTTCCTGAAATCTGTGCATTCTCTCCTTAAACCTAAACCTCTTTTCAACTTGAAGCTGAGGCAGATAGCAGGAGAGACTGGCTTGATATATAGCTTCAGTGATTCACTGCATGGTTTAGCTGACATTTGTGGCAACTGTCACTTATTTTTGGTTTAAAAAGGAAAGAAACTCAAAAGTTGAGTCTGAAACTCTGTCCGTTACTTCTTTCATCGTCTATGGACAGTGTACAGATAAAATAATCAGGGGCAGTTGTAGCTGTGGTCCAAGTAGGCCATTTGTAGGAGTAAAGGAGAGCAGCCCCCTTAGATTCATACTCCTTGTTATCTGTGGCGGACGGGCTTGGCTACCAGGGACAAACTAAGGACAGAATTTTGTTCTTTAACTGCAGCCTGGATAAAGATTGATGCTCTCTTACCTAACTGCCAGATTTCTTATCCCTTCCATAAAGGAAGAAGTATTTGAGCACTCTTGTCAGCTTCTTATAAAAGTGACTTAAATAAGTATTAACCTAATACAATCTTTCTTGCTTTTGTAACGTCTCTGGGCCTTTCCCAGCTTGATTTCACTTCCCTCCTGCTTCCATTTTTAGATCATGTTTTATCTCTTATGCCTTTGATATCTTTAATAACTGACTCTTTTTCATCACACCCCCCAGCTGCTTCTCTATACAGTCTTTTTCTCACACTATATTTTTGTTTTTTGAGATGATTTTAGAGATTTGCCGATTAGTTGACATTTATGGAAAGTTTTACGTTTTGGAATTGCAATGTCATACACCTTTGACTGTCAGTTGGGTAAGGTCTGGATCGGGGACAGAATGTCCTTTTGTTATATCTGCATGTAGAATTAGGGGGAAAAGGAAAAAAAGAAAATAAAAAAACTCAACCAAACAAGAACCAACCAGAACCCAATATGAGTTTTGAGCTCATGGGTTTTTTTCAGTCCTGAAGAAGCAGCAGCAACCTTAAGCCAAGGACAGGCTGGGAGCAGAGTGTGTGTTAGTCTCTATCAGTAAGGTCTTTCCTGCCTACATAGCTGGGTGATGGACGGTGGAAAAAAACTTGCCGCTGAGAGTTGTATTTTGACAGAACAAGTGGCGTGCAGAGGAGCAGGGCTGAACTCTAGGGGAGGAAAATTGTTCTGCATGTGTCTGAGGAGAAGTCAGTTCTCAGGCGTGTTAAAAGGTAAGTGTTAAAGGTGTACAAGGGAATTGGGAAAGGTTCACAGAGATAAGCAGGAGCCTCTTGTCAGGAAAAAAGGCTGGATTGGCTTTTATAGCAGGTAAGATGGATTTAACAGGAAGATTTTTATTTTTTAAACAATCTTAGTATGCAGGGCCTTGACTAATAGTTGCTGCAGTGTAGCCGAGAAGTGGTAGTTGTTGAGCTGCAGTAACTCAGTTACTTCTACTCTTGTCTCTGTCTCCTTGGCCTCAGCAGCAGTTCTGACCAGGGGATGCCTTCAGCTCCTGCGTCCTCCTCATCCATGCAAAGCACCTCTGCTCCCAAGGCTTCTGTCTGCTTCCGTGGTGTTTGCAAGGCTCTGAAAAATGGCTCCTGTCAGCTTTCAGTCTTCTTTGCCTTGCAAAAGCCCTGATCTGCAGGGAAGGCCCTAGAACTTGCTGTCAGCGAGCAGATAACACTGCACTGATTTATATGCTGTTCGCATCTGTAGTTTTCCATTACAGCAGTAGATCCCTTTGTGTTTAGTCTTCATTTTGGTTTTGTTTTAAAGATTTTGATAGCTTTTACCAATAGGAAACAGATTTATTTTTTTTTTACTATATTCTGGTGTGTTCTTGATTTTTTTTTTTTTTTTTTTTTCTCTCTGTGTGGATTGATGGCAGTTGCTTGTTATTTAAATGCTTTTTGCTTTGTAGGTATGAAACAAGTTCTGATCTATTTCATAATGCTACTATTACAGGTTTTTGAAACTTTTAAAATGTGATCTTTTAAAAACAACCAGATTATGCCATGAACAATTTTATTTCCATTGCAGTGATGTAGAAATGATTTTGGGTGGTTGAAGGTAGTGCTTCAACAGTGGATCAGCAGTAATGCTGTGTGACAGCAGAAACGTTTCATTCCTTGTTGTGACAAGAGTAACAATTGGTAATTGATAAGAGTGGGGAAAAAGCTTTACGTGTATATAGATATAGGAAAATCTCTAAGAATAACTGTCATTTAAAATGTAATGTAAAAAAAAAAGGAAAAAAGTCACTGTCCATAGGAAACAGACAGATTAAAGCAAAGTGTAACTGATGGTGCTTTCAGAGGGAAATCTTGCCTGCTGAAAAGCTACCACTGCCTAAAAGTTCTTGCTATCTTCAATTTTTCTTTCTAATTCCCTTAATGTCAGATAGGTAAGGGTTATGCTACATTAATCATGCCTGTGCTCACAGTTCTTGCCAGCAGTGCAGCCTTCCAGCTGTTTCAACTTTGAAACAGCTGCAAATCTTGTATGAGTAAAAAATTCAGTTGACAAAACTTTGGGATATAAGAGAAACCATATTTGCTTGCTTCCAAAAATGATTAAATGACCTCAAGCATTCTAATATACGAAGAACTAATGAGCATGTTAGCATTTGTTTAAGCTGTGATAAGTCAGACTTCTGTGTGAGCTCACTTGCCTGGTGGGAGTGGCAGTAGCAGGGGAGCAGGAGGAAGCGTAGGAATAGTGTGTACTTTTCTCTTTGACCCATTTAGGCTACAGTCTCACATTTGCCTTAAGTTGATCCACGTGTATGCTGCTGCTGACAGCATTTTTCCTCACCCCAGACACGTTCTGCTGCTGTCAGGGTTTGGGAGGCTGCTTGTTGAGTTATATGGGGGGAACTCATCCAAATGAAAATGTAAGTTTTTGTTGTTTGAGCTGATTTTCTGCAGAGCAAGGTCCCCCACCTGTATCAGCATGTGGCCACGTAAATGTTGTGCTGGAGGTGGGAATCCTGTCTGCAGTGACAGCTTGGGCTTTAGCTTGACTTAAGCCAGTTGTGTTCCAATACCTTCAGATGCTAATGAATCAACAGAATGGGATTTTTTGTTATGTTTTTAACGTCAGCATTGGTTGTGGTTTTTGAGCTCTTGACACCACAAGTGAAGTTCAGTAAGGACTTCACTTACTGGAGTGACAAGATCACTTGATCAAGTGACAAGATCAGCAGTAGTTGAGGTGCATGGCTTCTAATGTGGTATTGTTGAAGCAGGGGTAGCAGTTAGGTGAATAATGGGAGTGAAGTGGCAGCAGTGGAAGTGCCACCTGTGAGGGAAGCAGAGTTCCAGGAACTGAATGCAAAAAAGGTCAGAAGAACCACTTACAACGCCAGATTTTTCAGAGTGGATAAAGCAAATTCATTCAAATGCCCAGTTGCTGTACATGCAAAAAGGCTGCCCGTGGGGGAGTGGTAGGTATCATATAATTGGGGGATGGAAAAAGTGCTTGAGGAGGGGGGTGGGGGAAGTTACAGGGTGCTTTGCAGGCCTGCTTTGGCATTAATGGCATACAAGGGCCAATTTTGAGGGAAAGAATACTTAAAGAAGTACAGATAACTGCTGGGAAGAGATGTTAACAGCAGATTTTTCTAGGTGAAAGAAAAGTAGCTTAGTATTAAATATTTAGGAAGGGACCGCTATATTTAAGTTGGAGCAGCGACCGCTATATGGACTTTTAAGCCATTAATCTTAAAGATGCATGCTAGTTCTCTTGAGCTGAAAGTATAAATGAATGAATGTTTGACATGCAAAAGAGGAAGGGCTTTACCGGGGGGGCAGCGAGTTGCACCTGGTAGTTGGGGTGCTCTCATGGGACGCAAAATGGATGGGCTGGATTGTTGTCAGCAGGCAGAGAATTGAATACAGGTCTCTGTGCTGGCGTAGTCTGGGTCTGGCCCTCAAAAGATAAAGTGGAGGCATCAATCCTTCAGTAAACAGGTCTGGATTAAGTCTTTTTTTTTTTTTTTTTAAATTTCACAAGGTTATTTTTAACAACGATCAGTTGACTTTTTTGGTTTTCTGTGCATCCCCACAAACAGTTATGCTGGCACAGTTGGTGGAATATCATAGGGAAAGCGCCAGGAACTGTTTTACTCTGCTGAGATGAGAGGAGTGAGCTTATCTTTGGGCAGTCCCAAGGTCTGCTAGGTGATACAGGCACCAGGATGCATCAGTTGGAGGGGGCTGAGCATGCACGGACTCCAGGTTACTCAGCCCTGAGACTGACCCATCCCATGGAGGAACTGGGGAGTTCTCATGGAAGGACACGAGCCCGGGAACGTGGAGTGCACCCACAATTAGACAGTGGCCAAGTCGGGGTTTGAGGCTTGGCAGAAGTTGAGCAGAGTGAGGAGATGAGGCCAGCATGTTCGTCGCTTTCCTCGGAAGCCGCTGGGTGTTGCTGGCAGTAGCAGTTAGCTGGCCTTCATAAAGTCACCGCTGCTGTTGTGCGGGGTCAGCGCTGCTGTAATGTCCTGCTGTGCTGCTACTTCTGCTGCTCGCTGGCCGTTTTTATCACAGGCTGGTGGAGATAAAGCTGCTTCTCACTCCCAGTATTGAGCGTGTTGCTGGAAATCCTCCATGGGATTGCTGCAGCCATCGCCTCTGTTTCCTCCCGGCCTCCCCACCCATTGTTTGGGCTTTAAATGTTTTCTTGTCTTTGATCATGGGACTCTACCCTTGATTAGGCTTTTGGGACCAGTCTGCATAAGAGCAGCCCTACTGCTATTCCTGGGCTTTCCCTGTTGTGGTTTGTTTCTTTTACTTATTTGTAGTACAAATAACATAGAAGCCTGGCATGGAGCAAAGAGCAGGAAATTCATTCAGGCTTTGAGCGGGGACGTGCTGAAATTGAAAGATATGACAAAGCACGAAGGGATGCCTATGCATAAAACCTGCTCTTTTTCCCTTTTTCAGGAGTTCTTTTGGGAAGCCTTTTCAAAGAAAGAAAAGGAGTGAAAACTCAAATGCAGAATAAAATCTGCACATATAAAATTCAGTCATTAAAGTAATTCAGATTCTGTAAGTGAATACCCAAGCAAAAATCATCCAAAACATTTCCTTTAATAGAATCTAGTGTTTGTTACCATAACAATCCTCTTTGCAAAAAAAGGATTAGTGCTGTTAACATGACTCTATTGCCCAATTCAGGTAGCGCTGGTTTCTAGGGCCCCTTGAGGAAATTGGAAAAAGGGAGGAAAATCTTTATGCCTGGATTTTGATGATGCAGTTTAGTATCGTAATAACAATTCATTTAAGCTCTGGCTGTGTACTGCCTGTTATTTCCCTGGAAACTTGCGCTTAGTACTGAAAAGTACTACGTTTAGAAATAGCAGTGCTAAAATCTCTGTCAGTCTGAGAGGGGAGGGCTGCAGATGAGCAGGCAGAAGCCAGATGAGGGTACTGCATAGCAGTAGCTGCTTGACATGACTGACTTTTAAGGGATCCAAAAAAAGGTGCGATTCTTCTTGAATAGTGAAAGAGAACAAGATGTTTCTGTAGTAACGAGATCATAAAAGAAAGAAAATTGCTTGTAAAGAATGAGTCTGATTTCCTCCCTTTTTCTATTTGCCTTCTATTATAACTTAAGCTGCAGTTTTGCTATCAACTGCCTCTTGTGTAAGCATTTAATATTAGCAATATTTTCTGAAAGTCTTTTTTTGTGACAGTGATTTCATGCCTACACATCTTGTTTTGTAATAACCACTGTTTCCTCCATCAAAAGAATAGAAATTTTCTGAAATCAAAGGACAGTAGCATTCAGTCAGTCGTATCTGAACCTGTCAGTTCAGGTCTTACGTGCCAGTTCAAAGACTGAGGTTGGCATTGGTTGAGAGGATGATGTTGTTTCTTTCAGCATGCTGGGAGTAGATGGGTAGAAACACTTTTTTTTTTTTTAGTGGACTTGGAACTAAAAACTGAAAAGAGCCTTTTGTTTTTCAGTGTAGATTGAGGAGCGTGATAAACTTTACTGCTTGGTAGCCTGGGAACTTGATTTTATGTGTTGCTTACAGAAGTCCAAGCTGCCTTTTTTTTTTTTTTTCCTCTCTTGTCCCCCTGCTTCCCCCTCTGTGCTGGTGGTGTTGATGAGTCTTTGAGGAAGAAATGAGAACTGCCTGGTATATATCCTATACATTGCAAAATATCTGTAGTTTCTAGAATTTTGTTCTTTAGCTCTTTGAAGGAGAAGAATTTTACTGTTTTACTGGTGAGGGAAGGAGGAGGATTTTTGTAATCTTACTGATGAGCTGGCTCTGCCTTTTTAGAAAGATGCCGTTCCTTGTCCTTTTCCCAGAGTTACTTAGACACCACTTTAATGCCATCACTAAATTGCAAGGGCAGCATGAAGTGTAAGCTTTGACCTTAAAGGCTCTATTTCTTTTGCTTTAGAAAGAGTCAAACTGTAAGGCCCCAAAGAGGCAACTCTTACTGCAAGCACTAATAAAAGATGCACCTACTAAGAGACTTGGGTTACCCCTGTATATTTTGTCTTATATGTTGTACTCTCACCTAGCAATTTAGAAAAAAAAAAAAAAATCACTAGCTATTTCTGACTGTTCCACATGCTTATATTCCTTTATAGTGCTGGGAGAGAAGTTACAAGTTTTTAGAGTAGTGTTCCCACTCAAGGTTTTTAAAAACCTGTTCTACTGGATAAAATGGATAAGAAAGTGAGAAAGCTGTTGTCTTGAGTTTTGTTTTGTAATCCAGAGCATGGCAGGGTTTAAAAGGTGTGGCAGTTCTGTTCTTTTCCATCCAGTAGAGCAGTTCAATTCATTTGAGTTCATAACTCTGCAATGTAATCTGGTGAATACGGAGTTGAGCAGATTGCTAATAAATTGCCTGGTAATGTTGGATATTCCCACTGGTTTGGCTGAGATCATAAGGCTTGTTGCATGCTTGCAGAGAGCTGGAACCATATGGTCAAACTGGCAGAAAGGGCATTAGCCAACCTCAGGGCTGATTGAAGCCATGCTGGCAGTCTAGAGCAAATGACAGAGACAGTCAGGAGGTAAACAGCAAATGGAAGGCTATAAAATGCCACCCAGCTAGTGAGGAGCAGTGGGAGTGGGAGTACATTCAAGGGCCAATAGATGTAGTGTAGTAGGTTCGCTGGAGGGAATTGCCCATCTTGGAATGAGCCTGGAGCTTGTAGCTGCTTTGCAGCTTCCCCCTGCACTGCCTGTATTGCTGGGGGAGCAGTCACTTGTGTAGGAAGCTCTCTGTGTGCTCAGCAAGGTTTGACAAGGAGGAATTTTCACATTGAGGACTGGCAGTATCAGTGGGCACTTGGTCTCTGTTCATGTTTCTTTGTCAGCAGTAACTGGAGTATTGGACAGAGAATTTATTTTGATCGGTTATATTCTTAGGATCCATTTCTCTAAGTATGAACATTAACTTTTCAGATACCAACAGATCAAATTGCTATGTTTATACTTAAACTATTACAGAGACATTTTTCAGCTCTGGAAACATCAGATCGATGAGATTGTCAGAAAAGGTTGGAAATCACAAAATTACAGGCTTCTGGTTGTCATCTGACCAGGGTGGGGGCACTGCACAGCGGTTTGGTCCTGTACTGCAGTGCTGGCACAACAGCCCTTTAGCTGATTCCTGCCTTTCTGGGGGCTTCCTTGGGAATGGAGGTGCTTCTTGAGGCTCTGAAGGATCCAGAAAGGGTGCAAGGTATCTTGTTCCCTGTGGAGAAATCTAGAAGCACAAGTGCTAATGCTAACTGTTCCAACTTTTTGTTGTTGGTGGTGTTACATAAGATATTAGAAAAATATAATTTTATTATCATGTTAAATTCAAGGGGTGGGAGGATGGGGGTGGTGAGGCAGCAACAAAGCTTTTGATCTTTCTTTACTAAAATAAGGAACTGGTTACAGAATGTAAATATTTATCTTAGATGATGCTATAAGCAGCACATTGCTTTTTCTCTTGTAGCAGATAAGGACAAAACAAGTTAGTCATAATTTCTGAGGTGCTTCTTGTTCTTGTAACAAGGTGCTTGTAAGTTGTTCATTGTGGGGATTGACATCAGTGTAACAGTTATTTTCCACAAACTATATGACTGACATAATACTGCAAAGCAGCTTGAGGGAGTGCTAGCACAGAGAATTAAAGCCTTTACTGGTCTGCTGAAGACCAAAACATTCAAAGAAATAGCACTTCCTAAGTGGACAAGTACCTTTCTGTGCTCTTAGATCTCTTTGGTGTTTGTCAGTAATGACAATGACTGGTCACCCCTAAAGTAATTGCATTTAAAAATATTGATACTGTATGAAGAGCTCAGCTAAAAAAGCTTATATTGCTCATACAATTGTACTGTTTGTCTAGGATGGATTAAGATGAATTATATTTCAACATTTGAAATTAAGAAAATGTTAAATAATACTCGGAATTTTCATGGTAGCTTGGGGATGTGGCCAGATCAGTGGGAAAAATAGCTTATGAAAGAAATTAATTTCAAATTGCTTCCTCATTGTTACTTTTTTCCTATTCTGGTGTATCTTTTGTTTCTGAAGTGTCCTTGGAGGTGTGGAGCCCTGAATGAGGGTTCCATTCTTGGGAGGAGGATAACCTCATAATGCAGATGGGCATGGGGAGTCCTGATGGAGAAGTCTCATGGGTGCTTGTCTTGCTCTTACTCTGCATCTCCAGCTCATTTGGGCTGTTCTATGGTGTGTGCTCAGGACCACATCAGCTGCTGGCATGCTGGTAGCATGGGAAGCTTCCACATCACCTCCTCTTGCCTGGTGGCCTACACCAGCCTGGTCCTGCATACTGGTTCCACCAGTAGCCCACAAAGTGTCCAGGAGTGCATACGGCTGTTCTATGGCATAGGAGCCACTGTTCTCTTTGGTTTTACAAAAGCTTTACTTGAAAGCAAAATTCTGACAGCACTTAAAACTGCTGAAATTGTTTCTTGTTACCAGCTGCCTTTGTGACTTCGAGGACATTGAACTGCACCATCTTATTTAAAGGGATTGTTACTCATTTGCTGCTTTGTCTTCATCTCAGCAGCCCTATGTGGCAAAATATAACCAGATAAAATAGGAGGCTTACGTGATAGGAAGAGGTGGCTTTCCAAAGCCTCACTGGTCCATGCTGGCCCTTGGGGTGGACTTGCTTGGGTAGGGGAGCAATCGGGGATGCCGCTGTGCTGCCACTGCAAACACGAGTTTTAGCCCGCAGGGGTAGGAAATTCCCCCCGCCCCCAGTGAGAACAAACCGACTTGTTCTTAGGGACAGGGAAATCCCTGTGCCCAGGTCAGCATTCAGATTGTGGAGTTGGAAATAAAGTTCAAGGGAGGAGGAGCACTGGTTACTATCCTAATTTTGGGACTATGCAGTATTTGTATTTGGGAGCCTGAGGCTGATGAGCACCAGTCCAGGGCATGCTGGTGGCCATGGAAAAACTATTCACTTAATGGGCTTTGGATTACTCAAGTGGCTTATTGTACCCACACCTCCTGCAGAACGTAAGGTGTCCTTCCTCTGTCATTATTGTGTTACACCTGGTTGACCGAGGTGCCTTAAAGGAGATCTCGTTGGTGAGTGCCCTAATTGCCACTTGTGCAGGAAGGAGAAGCTGTTGTTTTGTGGCAGCCCCTGTTTGGCTGGAGTCTTGCTGACCCTGGCTGCGTGTCTGGAGTCGGTTTTTATGAAAGCCAAATTGCAGTAATGTTTTTGGCAGAAGGTTGTTTGGAGGTTATGCAGATTTACTGTGTTATTAGTGATGATGTTGTAGGGATGTGTGTAAAATCAGTATGTGTGGTCTGTACAGGTGCTGGTGGTGTTCTGGAAGCACTGCTTGGTCAAAATAATTTTCTGTAAGCAATAGTGGTGGTGGCACATGGCACAGGAGCTGTGTCCTTTTCAGCAAAGCTGCTCATGTCATCTCTGAGGGGAACAGACCAAGTGTTTCCTGTAAATGCACATACTGGAAACATCTGCCCGGCACATTGAATTAAAGGATTTTTCTTGATGTGCTGTCTGACCTCGTATGCTGAGGAACTTCAGTGCTCTGTTTTCCTCAGGACTTCCCCCATCTTTTTCTTGTCTTTTCGACATGCTCTTCCGAAAAAAAACCGAAGCTGAAGCGGTGAGGATGGACCAGACCTTGCTTCCTGCATCTGTCCCAGCAGCTGTACCACTTCCTGCCGTGAATCGTCCAGAACCTTTATTTAAGGGTGAAGGCACATTTGCCTTCCTGAGGCCACAAACTGATGTCGGCAGTCTGGCAGCCAAGCCTTAACAGGAGGCGCGGGCGCGAAAGCGTTCTGGGGAAGGAAGTGGCTCCCGTCGGTGGTGGTCACGGGCAAGCCCCGCAGGGCTCCTCTTGTGGGCTGTTGCTGTGCTCAGAGGAACTGCAAGCTTCATCTTGGGGAGCTGCAGCAAAACGTCTTCTCTGCTTGCACATCGGTGTGGAACACGCCATGACCTCCGCTTTTCAGAAGTTCATCACTACAGTTAACCAAGTGCTAATTGTCCAGCTATCGTAAAGGAGGGGGGCATAATCTTTTGGTGGAGAAGGCTTGGCAGTGTTTTGGAGGCTCTCTGGGGCTGGTGTTTGTGGCTTTGTTTTCCAGGGCTCATTGATTGTGTGAATTTCGGTCCCAAAGGAGGCATTTTTTTGTTCTGAGGAGCTGAGCATATGTAGTTCCTGAAACTTGAGAGGCTGTTGTTTCACACAGAGATGAAATCCAAAGTCTGCCCCTCATGTTTTGTCTTAAAAAATAAATAAAACCAAATAAACCACAAAAAAACCACCCCAAAAGCACTTTAAGTACAAAGTTATTAAGCTTTTTTTTTCTTCTTCTTGTTAATGTTTCTAGGGAAACGCCAGATTCACCACTTGGGAAACCAGCTCCAACTCAATCAACATTGTCTGGATACTGCCTTTAATTTTTTCAAGATGGCTGTGAGCAAACACCTAACTCGGGGGAGAAAGATGACTCACGTGATTGCTGCATGTCTCTACCTGGTGTGTAGGACAGAAGGGACTCCTCGTATCCTTTCATATTTAAAAAATAAAAATAAATAAAATACATACTTTTAGCAAGTCAACTATTCCAGTTAGACCTTGTTTCCAAATTTGAAAAGGTAAGTGTTTGGGGGCTACCTTTGTCACTGTTGGTTTTATATAAAGAAGTGAATGGGAGTTCTTCCTGTGGTTTAAGTCAAATTTTTCTAAATGTTCAATACTTAATATTTGAGGAGCTATGTCACTCTGCCTCCCATCAAGAACTCTAAATTTCTTCTTTCTCAGTCTTTTCATCTAGTATAAAATTGCACTTGTCTTTTTCTTTTTTGCTTTGCTAGGTATTACCTGTTTCTAGTGTGTGGTTTTGTGTGTGTTTTGTTTTTTTTAAACAACAAATAAATTAACTTCAAGTGTCCTGCAGTGTCAGCATTAAAGAGCAGATTAGAGTTCCAGTGGGTTTTCCCTCAAGATGCTTGGATTTCCTTCTTTTAATGTTTGCAGGAAGGACAGTATCACTCAAGTTTTAGTTTTGGGGAAAAAGGCATTTGATAAATTCAGAAATTTGCTCAAAGATCATACAGGAAGTCAGTGGCTGGAGGTGGGATTGCACACAGGCCAGATTTGCAAGTGAGTACTCTTGCTCTACACCATCCCTATTTTTGTCTTGTAGAACCTCCTTAAAATCTGTGTAAGCTTTAAATACTGATGAACATCCACATTTATTTGATTCATATTTTATTTCTTTTATGTTGTGTTTCATTTGCTGGAATTTGGAGTTTAGTATCAAACTATTACTTCTGTGTTATCTTAGTTCTTCTCTGCTTTAAAGCTGTGTGCATATCATCAGTATTCTGCTTAATGCTTTTTCTAGATTGATGCTCTCATTCTATATTTTAGCAGTTGAGTGGCTTAGTTTTCTTTTTAAAATTGAGATTTTTTTTTTTTTTTTAGTTTGAGAAACTACATTCAGTTTTATAAAAGTGCTTTTTGATAATGTTGTGGTTATTGCATTTGTATGTTTTTTTAAAAAAAGTGGTTTTGCAGGAATAATGGATTTAAAAGGAAGGCTTACCCATTACACTGGTCTTCTCTAATGTACAGTCTGTATGAACTTGGAATAATATAACTCTGTCATAAAGATATTACCATAAAGACAGTGTTGATTTAAAAGCATTGCCAGTATTTTTTTTATGTCTGTGTCACATTTTGAAAGTAATTTATTTACTCAGAGTAATTTACTTGATACTACTGAATGATAGCCTAGCCATAACATGCAAGTCCCTTTTTCCCCCCCGATGGCACTGATAAAAAAGACATTTGAAGCAGCGTCAGCTGTAAGAGGGAAACAGATACGTTGCAGTGTAGCAGCCATCTGCACAGCAAGTGTGGCTAACTTTCCTAGCAAGCAAATCCTCTGCTTGTATTATATCCTTTTTTAAGAGTATTTCAGCATGTATCTCAGTTATGTGCAACATATGACTGCTCTGGTTGACACCTCATAAATATCTAAATTCATTTTTTCATTATGTGGAGGTAATACCCTGTGTGATACTTCACACAGAATACTAGAAGAAAAGTATGAATAAGACTGCAGAGGTAGACTCTGCCTTTCTGTAAGGATATCACAGAGTACTCCATCTTCAGTTGCACGGTGACCGTGCCACCGGGGAACCAAGAGGTGACAGTGCAGGACTGCATGGCTCAGTTTTGTCAGTGCTGATTTTCTTAACAATCCCCTTAACTAAACTTGGTTTTGTAATTGGTATTAAGAATGTAACTGTGTTACTTCAGGAGAGCAAGTTCAGCTTCCACCTGTGTTCTGCTGTTTGGGTTTTTGTTTTGGGGTTGGTTTTTTTTAGTTTGAATAAATAAATTATAGATTCTGAACGCTGAAATAGAAGTTCCTTTTCTGGATCTTATCTTTCCATTAGAAACTTGAAAACCTGAAAGTCACAGGTGAATGTTGCTGACCTTTGAAATTAAAGTATGTTCAAGCCTCCACAGATACATGGTATGATGATCATTACCAATGTATTATATTTGTTTCCAGCCTAGATCTGTCAATGCAGGAATACGCTGCTGGAGGCAGATGTGTTCCCATGGCCGTTGGTCCAGAGGGACCGAAAGCAAGTGTAGAGGATGGGTGTGTGACAGGATGCTTTAGCAAGGATGAAGATGGGGAAGCCTATCAGGGTGATAAGCTTGCAGTTGATTTTGGTCTTCTGGAGAAGCCAGGAGAGGTTGGCATGCAAAGATGAGAAACAGGCTGTACAATGTACAAGACATGCAGTATTTGTTACACTTCAAGATTTATATACACTGCTAAGTAGATTTACTGAGTTCAAAGCATTTATTGGCATTGTGTTGGTTATACAAGTCTTATGAAGAAATTTGGGAGAAATTTAGAAAATAAAGCTAAAACCTGAAAATTGGTCAATGTATTTTAGAGGAAAAGAGGTAACTTGAAAGAAGTATTTATGGGCAGCAGCAATCTCAGACAGCACCTTGGTTTTGGGTGGCCCAAATGAATTAGTGGAGTGACTTGGGAGTCACGGGGGCAGGAGACGATTATCTGGGAACAGATGAGTCTCTGAAGTAGAAGACAATATGTTTCCTAGAAAAGATTATGGTAGAAGAAGCAAAGTATGTGTGTGGCCTGGGAAGGTACAGTGGGATGTAGTCAGGGGCTGACGTGGCAAGAAATGTTGTGTTCACTCCAATGGCAGAACCAAAGGAGTGGGAAGCATTTGGAAAGGGGAAAAACGGATTTGTGTCTGCTTTGAGTTCAGTTTGAGGGAGTGGAATGTATTTATCTGACATGGGTATCTGCTTATTCTTCTGTTTTCATAATGTACATGTTGCCAGCCAGCCTCTGTGAAAATGTGAGGAAAATTGTAGCCAAATCTACTGGTGCAGTCTGAATTAAGCCTGAATAAACCTCAGCCTGAGGTAGGAAAATGCTAAGTTCTCCTTGGTCCTTATGTGTTAATTAATGCAGAAATTCAAAATATTCCAGTAACGCAAAGTTTTTTAATCTGAAAAAACAGTTCTAGAACTTAAAGAGAGCATAAAAGTTTATTTATCTGAAGTGCAGCTTTTATTTTTTTTTTTTTTAGAAAGTTTTAATGTATTATTTGAGATCTGAATTGATTTTCCATCAGTTTATGGGTTTTACCAGCTTATTTGACACAAAACCCTACAATGCAGGAACTCTGAGATAGCTTGTCATTTGCCTTGCTTTACTTGCCAGCATTAATGTTTTAAAGGGGAAATGGCTTGCTAGCTATTAGCTGAATTTGGGAGGTGTTTCATCCTTTTGATGAGCTGCCTATAAAACAAATTAATTATTCTCTTTGTAAAATGTATGTTATTGTATTATCAGTATGTTATCAATGTCAGAAGTAAAGGTATAACATAAAAAATACATCTGAGGGAGACTGATTTTTAAATCCTCAGGCTTGGTGGGACTGGTTGCCCCCTTCCCAGGGTCTGAGCGATGCTGAGCATTTCCAGTGACATCTGACTTCAGCTGGCACTGCCAGCGCTCCAGGCATTTCAGACTCTGGCTCTTAATTTGTTTCTTGGAATAGTAACAGTCCTCAGTTGTTTCTCTTTAATGTTTTGAACAGCTTTTCCACCCCTGCATATGTTTGAATGGAAACAAAGGGCTCTTTAGCTGGTCCTGCTGTTCCTGAGAGAGAGAACTTGGGAAGAGCCAGGCAGGGTGTCTGAGTGACTTATGGGCTCTGCTGTAACCTGTGGCTGCCCTCGGGTCACTCGGGAACAATGAGAGCCTGGCCAGGATTTTCCAGGTGGGATATCAGTTTGTTTTAATCAAGGAACATTTCATTCTGTTTGTAATCCTTTTCACTGTACACAACTGTTAGAAAAACTGTACAACTGTCCACTATTTTGTTTGTAATGTTTTCCAGCGCTTGTTTTGTTTTGGATTTTTTACAGCAGCATTTTACATGGTAAGTGTCTTTTATCCCACATACAGGCACCTTTTAAAAATTTATTCTTTTCCTTTGAAGCTCTCTGGAAAACACATCCTTATCATAAACCAAATCCTGTCTTGTTAGAGCATAGTAAATAAAACCTTTTCCCCATGAGAAGAGTCCTCACGAAGTTCTCTCACCAGCTATCTTGTGTAAATATCCCCCAGTTTGGGGATAAATTTTCTGGAGGTAAATTTGGGGCAGGTTTTCCCCCTCCAGTAAAGGTGATCAACCTTGATGCTGGCAGGCTTGCCAAGCCTTTCCCAGCATCCCGAGCTGGGGCAGCCCCTTGAGATTGAGGTTGCCCAAGTTATTATTAAGGTGGTCTTCAGTGGCTTTGTGTGTAGTCAGAGGAAAGAGGTGTGGTCCTCCTGGGGACAGTCCAAGGCAGCCAAGTGAGGCCTCTCCTCTCTGAGTTCTTTTCGGAATAACCTTTCTGCTAAATGTCTAAGAAAAATAACCTCTTAAATTTGATTGTTTGGAGCAGAAGGCTGACAGGAGAAAGTTTGGTGCCTTGGTGTCTTTTACGTGTAAACTTGCACTGGGTGGGAAAGCGTAAGGCACTTTTCCTCCCCTGCTTCCTCTGCCCTATGAACCTCCCTTTTGTTTGAGGGAGGATCACGAAAGCGTTGCAGGATCCCAGCAGGCAAGAAGGATTTGGAAAAAGAATGGGCATCTCCTTGCTGAATGGGGCAGCACTTTGTTATTTCCTATTTGTCTGCAGTACTTGTACTTCATTGCCAAGCTATTTGAATGCCTTCTGGTTTAATGTGTTTATTTTCATGTCACAGTAAGGGAAGTTGAGAGAATTTATCTTCGTTTCCAGGTGCAGAACTAAGGCTAAGTGACACATTCAGAGTTACCCAGAAAATCTGTGATGGATTAAGGAGCTGGTCTCTCTAATGCTAGGTCAGGCAGCAGCTACTGAGTCTTTCTGCCTTGCTGGACTTTGCAAGAGAAGTCCAGCTCATTTCATCCCAAGCATCAGCAGGTTCTGCAGGCTCCCATACTGTATAACTTTGTATACTAGCCTTGTATAACCTCACCAGGAGAGCCTTTGATGGATACATTCTTTTTTTCCCTACTAATACTTCAAGGTCTGTCTTTGCAAGAAAAAGGGCAAGACTTCCTTTATTAGAAATGAAAAATCAGTTCTCCAGCAATCTTTTGACCTCTACTATAACTTCCTGGAACCAGTAGGTCCTAGTGTTCCAAATTAAAAAGTTAACTTTTGAAATCAGGCTCCAATCAACAAAACTTTAGAGCTTTAGTTAGGGAAGTTAATAAAACCAGTTACTATTTCTCTTTGGTTCAGTACTTTCTGTGTAACAACTGACCTTTTTTTTTTTTTTTTTAATTTTGGATTAAATACAGTTGCATTTGAAGTGTGTTGTTCAAGTGGTGAGTGCAACAAGGATGTAAAATGGATTTTAACTTTTGCAGTTAAAAATACATATACTATTTACAAAAGCAAAGTACTCAATTTCAGTAGGGTTTTGTGGGTGCCTAGTGCAGAACACCAAGATCTCACGTGCTAGAAAGTTGAATAGAATATAGTATTTTCAGTTGGAAGGGACTTATAGCAATCATCCACTCCAACTGTTTGACCACTTCAGGGCTGACCAAAAGTTAGAGCATGTTATTAAAGACATTATCCAAATGCTTCTTAAACATATAACAGGCTTGGGGCATTGGCCCACCTCTCTAGGAAGCCTGTTCCAGTGTTTGACCACCCTCTCTCTAAAGAAATGCTTGCAAGTAAAGCATTTGCTTGGATTTGAAGTCTTGGAAGAGCCTTGTCCACTTCATTTCCAAATGAAGTTTTAAAATCGGTCTGCTTTTGAGTGGGTGGATTTTAGCTGGGAGTGTTTCATTCTATTAATGAAAAATTGCAGCCGATGTTGCCCCATGTTATTTGCATCTATTTCCAAATAATTAATGTGTTTGGTAATTCTTGGCTTGTGTGATCATTGTTATTTGGTACCACAGGAGAAAATGCTGGAGATGTAGGGCAGCCTGGGATAGCAATAGAAATTTAATTTCTACACCTTAATTTCTTCCCATGACCCTCTCCTCCAGCTAGGGTTGGGACTGATGAATTTCAACAGCAGGGCTCGTGACCTGAAACCAGCATATCCAGTCTTCTTTTCCATAGAGTGAAGGAGAATCAGATGATTTTTCATTTGCAGTACTGCCTCTCGCTTTTTTTGCTGTATAAAGACATAGGTATAAAGCATGTTGCTGAATGAGGTGTTTCATGTTTCCTGTTGGTGGGGAAGTAAATTTTCCTTAGCCTAAGCTTGCTGATGTGTGGCTACATTCTCATGGCTGCTGCATCCCCTCCCTGCAAGGGCTGCTCCTGGCTGCTGCCCCATGGATGGATGGCAGTGGGGCAGGAGGAGTCGGGGCTATGTCACTCTCAGATTTCCCTCAGCTATCTCCAGCTGTATTGCAGAAGAGCCTGTGTTTCCTTAGGTTCTGTGTCATATCTGTCAGCCCCCTATGGATGCTTCTCTAGCGTCTGAAGCGATGCTGGGCACTTGAATTGTTAATTTGCATCTGCTGATTTTCAGTGTCTTTTAAAGAGAATTCTCTCTGGAGAGGATAATAACCTGAAGCCTTTCAAACTGCTTGTATGGCCGTGCACCTGGGGAACAGGGCTGGCTGGGGAGGTGGTTAGTGGCCTTCAGGTTCTCCTCTTGCCCCTTGGAGGGGAAAGCCATAAACCTTACTTGTGCATGACTCGGATGTGGCAGGAAAATAGTGTGATTGCTGACTGGCCTTATCCCACAGAGCATCCTGTAGCTGAAAGTCATCAAAGCTTTCCACGGGGAGATTGTGATTTGAATGTGGACTTTCTGTTCTTGGTCGATTTTCGTTGTTCCTTTAAGATTCTGAAAATATAAAAGGGGAAGGGAATTTCACATTGTGGTGCGTGTCAACTCAGCATCTTACTGTTTAAATCCTTGTGCTAAATAGCCATTATGGATGCTGCAGGGAGGGAGGAGAAAAGCTGCTGTAAGTGCAGTAGTGATAATTGACCCACTTAAAAGAGCTGCTCTAATTTTGCATGTTACAGCATCCTGGAAATTCAGATAAGAATGTTGATCTCTCCAGCTAATAGGATTTCTAAATATATCAACCAAAAGAAGCAGGAGGACTGTAATTTTGTGTGTGTGTGTGTTCAGGCTAATGTTTTGTTTAAGAATTGCACACTTTGAAAATCTGCTTTTCTCTGAACTTGTTACTAAGTCAGAACAAAATAGTATTTGACCTCTGGTGCTGGCAAGGGGAGGCCTGATCCTGCCACATGGAATTTACTGACAAAAGTCTCACCACTTTTCATGTAGAGGAGTGACCAACTTTTTTCCCCTCAGGACATTGATACCCAGCAGGTGGCTCAAATTGTCAACTTTTCCATAATGCAGCATTAAATAAAGTATCTGCAGAGATAGGGAGGGGGACAGGGTCACAAGATGGCCTATCAAGATTACAGGTTTTGGCTGGTTTTGATAGCTTTGTTGTTTTTTTTCCTCATTTAAGGAAAATTTTGAACAATAAAGGTCAAAATAATCCTCTTCTGAAATCTGACTGCAGAAATACTTTATTGCTTTACAGAGCAGGGTGTTTCAAGTCTCTCTATAGGCAGTTCTTTCTCAAAGTGCCTCGGTGGGTATGACTGCTCTAAGTTGTGGGGTTTGTACTCAGTTTGTACTCTGGCACTTAGATTGTTTTAATTTTGGAGATCCATTGCCCATCATACCTTTTTGTGCAGGGACAGAACCAGGCATCATGGTCCCCCTTTGAAAGGAAGGGACAGGCTTTACTCTGTAAGCTTCTGGACGAGGTCCACTGAAATGTTTGTCACTGTGAGCTTGAATTGAATTCCTGGCAGGTAGAAGTGTGTGCTTGGCAGTCCTGTGCTCTGTCCCTGTGTTGGGCCTTCTGTAATGCAGAAATAGAGCAGAAGCATCTGAGCCAGGTTTTTAATGCATGTGATAGTGATCTGTTATTGCATGCACAAAAATAATTAATACAATTCATTGCATGGCCCATCCTCTTAGTAATTAGGTTCCAGTTTGGGGTTTCTAGACTGGTGAGACATTCTCATGGTGAAGGCAAAACAAGGAAATGAAGAGAAGCAAGGAACAGGAAAGCTATGAAAGCTTTAGCAGGATGAAAATAGGAGGGGCAGCCCTCACTTTGCAGCAGCACTGAGAGGAGGTGATGCTTTGAAACATGGTGGCAGAGACATGGGAACTAATGAGGGGAACGAAAGCAGGATGAGTTCTGGGTGATGGATGAGGGGAGGGAAATGTGCTGGCAGAGAGTCTCCTTCCAGTGAAATAAATACAAAGGGAGGGATGATAAGGAAGAGGATCACACCTCTGATGTCTTTGACCCTCAGTGATCCTTGCATGCTTGTGAAAATAAATATTTAACAAACTTCTTAAAGCTTGTTTAAAAGAGGAAATTATTAGGTTTGCTCTCTGCTTGATTCAGAAGTTTATCTCTGCCATCTGAATTTTGGTGCTTATGTCAGCAAAACCAGCATTATAACCGGGTGGTGTTTTGACCCTATGGGAGCTAATATGTTTCAAACACCAGCTAAATAAAAATCAGTGTGGTGCAGCCGGTCATTGTGCATCACATTCCT
>NW_008610166.1:53426-66962 GCF_000691845.1 Merops nubicus
GTCAGAGGATATGCTGGATGTGGTGTGGGATGTGGAGGAGACGCTCCCCCTTCCTTCCCTGCACGCCCACCCTGCTCAAGAAAAGGAAAATAAAAACAAAAAAAAAACAAAACAAAAAAAAAAAAAAACAAACAAAAAAAAAAAAGAGAAGAACAGCAAAGTGTTACCTGATGCTTTGTTTAAATTCTGATAGCAAATGTGATCAATTATGGTTGATGGCTTTGATCCAGTCACTGAAAAATATTCCTGGTTGCAGCCATCACTGATGTTTTCTGCATTTTTGTACTTTAGAAGTCAATTAGAAAATTAAATGCTCTGCTTCATTAAAATAATTTTGAAGATTATGTATTTGCATTTTAATGCAGTAAGAATGATGCCTTAGAAGACAAATTCATATTGTTAAATAGTTTAATTAAGATGAGTAATGTAAAATAGGGTGAATAAAAGCCAGTGCATTGAGACCTATAAGCACTTCTGTGCTTGCTATTTGCAAATATTATTTTAGTTTGAGGTCTTCTAAAACTGTCCACTTCCATCATATTCTTAAGTATATAAAGTTTTTGTGTCTTGCACTTTTTGATGTTATAAGAATAAAGTGAAGGTATATCAGAGAAACGATATTACCTTTCAGATTTGTTTTGAAAAAAAAAATCCATTCTCTTACCTGGCCTGGCCTCATATCCTGAAAGTGGCCTTGATAATGATTTCTAACATCCTAATGAAGTATAAGCCTTCTAAAAATTGGTAAAAATGCTTCTCAAGAGCTGTCTTATTTCTTGAAATGTTTGTCACTGGGATTTTCTTAGCGTGACGTATTCTTCATGCACAAAATTCATACTGGAAATACTTCTCAATTAAAGATTTTTAGCATTTTCTAGTCTCATGCCAAGTAAAATTGTGAGCTGAGCCTTTTCTAACCTTTTCACTGTTAGTCTTCCTTTATGGCAAGTCCATCTCCTTCCTCAAAGGCAAAAGAGAATGTCTTGTAAGTGTTACTGCCAGACTGGTTCAGTATTGCACGTACGAATGCTGTAGTCCTCAGTCGCGTGGCAGCACGTTCTGCTGCTCCGAGAGACAGAATAATCTTTCCATCTCAGCCTGTTTCAGCAGTCTGGGAGAATAGTAGCCTTAAATGAGACTCAAACCAACCAAAACCTTGATTTCTTCTGGAGCTCTGCTTTTGAAGCATAAATGTTCCCTATGCCTTCTTTATTTTGACTTGCTAATTGTAAATAAGATGTTGAAGATAACATGTGCTTTGAAGCTTGTATATGTGGTCTTTTATTTAGATTTAATCCTTTAAACATTTGGCAATAAAACATAAATAGCAGAGCTCTCATCTTTAGATCAGCTGTAAGTGAATCATTTAAGTTTTCAACATCCTTCCAGTTTGGGAGAAAGACAGTAGCTTCAGTCATATTTTGACTGCATGTGTTGATAAAGTGCTATGAGATTTGCTAATCAGTATTTTTAAATGGAGATATATAACTGTTTCTTCAGTGAAGGAGCAGCTTGTCTGCTGAAAATAAAGTCTTAGCTTGTGCTTCAACAGGGAGTTAAAATCAGAGTGCTCTTCAGATTCCTTTTGTATTGGTAAGCAGGGAGGAATGGTGAACAATATATTTTTACGTTATATATGAACCACTCATGATGGAAAGCAAGTTTTGAAAGAGGGGAAATATATAGGCTGAAAAAAAAGTCCTTTTAGTGTGGACAAAAAATTGTCTACCTAATACTAGAATCTTTTTAATATGAAGAGAAGATTGTGCATTAAAAATGCATGTTGGGTGACATGATGTGCTAACTGAAATGTGAAATTCTTTGTTATATAAAAACCAGAACTCCAAACATTGCCTCTGTCTTATTTTCAGGAGACTTTCTCACTTTCTGTCTTACGCTATTTTTCCTTCTATAATTGGTCCTTTTAACTTCTTGTTGTGCTTGTAGAGAGCCTTTTGGCCTTGCAGTTTCCAAGAGGAAACACAATTGTTATTGTCATTTCAGGTACTGCAAAGCATGGTACAGATCTAGGACAAAGAAAGGACTGGTGTTTCAAGTTAGGCTGCAGAAAATTTGAGCTTGCTAGTTTCTGAGAGAGCACCACTGTGGCCTTGCTTTGCAAGGATTTTGTCCTCTTCTAGCTAACTTGCATTAAAAATACAGTTTTGGTTTTTTTTTTTTTTTTTCTCCTTTTCCCCCCTCACTGGTGAAGGTGCTTTTCTGTGACTTTTCCTGTTAGGCAAAAGAACTGGGCTGTCTGAATTGAGAGTATTTCTTTGGAAATTTGCCATTGAAATCACCAATGAAATCATCCTTGATCCTCCAGGGAAATTAGGAAAGAAATGCAAAATAATTTTAAGTCATTACTGAAGAAGTCTTCTTTAAAAGAAACGTTTGGAGATTTCAGCTGCTGCGTCACAGTTGGCACCTGAAATCAAGAGAATGTGCTATTCTCTACTTTTCTGGAGTTGAAAGCTTGGTTTTCCCACATGGAAACAGTAGAATGCTGTTAAATTCTGCAGAATCTAGGTTGAATTTTCTTTTCTGTATGAAAATATCTGGTCCTTGAAGGATCAGTCTTCTAGTGAATGCAACAGATGGACTGCATCTGTGCTGCTGTCTCTGAGGGACTCCCAAATCACTGCATTCTTGTCACATCTGGAGGATCCAGTTTGATGCCAATAATTAGTTCCAGCACATGCTCAGATTATACTTTTTCAGTTGAAAAATATTTTTTTTCAATATTCCATTTAATATTTATTATTTTCCTCCTAGACTCTATGCCCTCAATGTGGCAGAGGGAAGCAACTCAAGTATTGGTTGCTGCTCTACTGGTTCCTCAGTCTTTGAACTGGTGGCTTTAGTGTCTCACCTATTTCTCATAGTCATTCAGTGGTGAAACAAGCGAATGCTCCAGTCCTTGGCTTTTGTTGATAAGGTTGGCAGCCCTCCCAGCAGAGCTGTGAATTGGTCACTTTCCTTTGGTTGCAACTGGAGAAGTTGGGAGCGCAGTCAGGAGCCAAGAACATGGTCTGAGAGGTAGTATTCAGAACATGAGGACACCATCAAAAGAAGCAGCTGCAAAAAAAAAAGTAACTTGACAGAAGTGTTTCATCACAACAGTCCTTTCTACTGACAGGCTTTAGGGTGGGAGGACAGAGAATACAGAGCATTGTCCACCAGCTCTCCAGCAGTCACAGAAGGTGTGGTACATCCAGGGAAATGTTTCTGTAGGCAATGTATCTGAAGGTGATGAAATATGCAGGAAACAATCATGAAAGCCTGTGTCCTATGCAGCATTGTAGAATAATTACATTGGAAGTGGCCTCTGGAAGTAATTTCTCCAGTGTCCCACTCACATCCTCAGTAGATTGCTGAAGCCCTGCTCTGGTTGAGTATTGGTTGTCTCTAGCAATAGACAGGTCATACTCCCTGGGTATTGCTTCATGGCAAAGATGTGTGTGTTTGTTTTTTTGTTTTGTTTTTTTTTTTTGTTTTTTTTTCCTTTAATATCAGATTTTTCTCTTGCTGCAACTTGTGACTGTTGCCTTTTGCTCTGCATGTGGGTGTGTTTCTGAGAAGAATTTGGCTCCATATTCTCTGATGCCCACTCATTAGGTAGTTAAGACAGCATTAGATCTCCCCTAAAGCTTTCTCTTCTCCAGGCTGAACAAGCCCAGCTCTTTCAGCTTTTCCTCATATTTCATATGCTCCAACACTTCATCCATCTTCAGTGGCCCTCCACTGTAGTGACTGCAGAGTACTGATGTGGTACTTAAGAACCTAGACCTGAACGTGGCTCTCCACATGCAGCCTCATAGTGCATAGAGAGCAATAGCCACATCCCTTGATGCTGGCTGCACTCTTGCTAATGCAACTCAGTACGTGTTTGCCCTTTCTTAATGCAGGAGCATGCTGCTGACTCCTGCTCAGCTTGTCTGCGGGGAGCTCCAGCTCCTTTTGTGCAAGCAATCCCTTAGCTGGTCAGTCCCAGTCTGTAGTGTAGCAAGGGGTTACTCTGTCTCAGGTGTGAGACCTTTCAAGAAGTTCAAAGATAGAGGCTGCTCCTGTCAGCCTGGTTCTCCAACTTGCCATTCCCTCTGAATGGCAGCCCAACCTTCTGATGTATTGACTGCTCCCCCAGCTTGGTGCCATGTGCACACTTGCCCAGGGTGCCTTCTGCCTCGCTCTCTCATTGCTAGTTCAGACAGTGTTGCTCCCCAGGGGTGCTTGCAGTAGCTGTCTGCTAGCTGGACTTTGTGCTGTTAATCACAGCCCTTCAAACTTGGCAGTCCAGCCAATTGTATTCTTACCTTTTAGGCCAGTTAGCCAAACCATGATGTCTCAACTGTTGTGGTCTGCCATGGTGTTCTTAAAGCCAGTCTGAAGCTTTGCTGAAGTCAAGATAAGCAGCATCCACCACAGTGCTGGTTTCCCCTTGGCCTGTGCTGGGTGGAGTGCGGTGTAAAACTGGTGGGCAGGAGACACTTTGCTCAGGGGTGCTGCTCAGATGTCTTTCCACTCATCTGTTTAAGTTGTTGGCTAGTGCTCTATATGGAGAATTTATCTTTCCTCAGTGTCCAGAGTGATCTGTACCCTCATAGGCAATATGATGACAAAGACAGGTGCTCATTGATTATGTTTGTAATTATAATTATTTTTTGAAGGGCTGGTGACTAAAGCCTCTTCCTGACTTAGAGAAAACCCAGATTCCCTTCTGTAAAGGGAGCTAAAAGCCAAGAGGGTAGTTGGGGCTGAACTCTGCCTGCTTTCCTTTTGAAGCTATTGTTGCTGTGCAATCTGAAACGCAAGAATCCTGGGGCCAGGAGAAGAGCAAACAAGTGGAAGCTTTTGTAGTTGAATGGCTGGGCTTTGAGAGGGTGTATACCTAGTTCACCATCTTTCTCTTAGGTAATTTGTGTGTTTTTTGTATTTCAGTAATGTATTTATTATATATGATTATATTGACCTAATATCCCAACAGTTCTGGCAGCAGGACTGTAACTCCAGTTTGCTTCCTCCTAGCCAAGGGTCCTGGTGATGGAGGTGTGGAATAATAGCATTTTATGGAGAATGTCAGTATTACAATCCCCATCTTCTAGTTGGAGAAACTGAAGCACAGAAGGGAAGCAAAAATGTCTTGCTTCTCAAGGCAGTAAGATGTGTAGGTATTTCTGTCCCCTGTGTGTCTGTACCTCATACTGCCGCCTCTCACAGTGTAGGAGTCCTGTTCTGCATACTATTCTCCTATTTGATTTTTGCCAAGACCCTGGAATATACTTTTCCAAGCATATTGGCTAAACATCTTGCAATTTTTAGCTAAAATTGTGTGGAGGAGCAAGTTCTGCAGGCTCACTAGCTCTGGTGTTGTCCTGAGCTCGTTATCAAAATCCTAGGCTGAATTTTCTAAGTCTCCGTGGTCAGGGAAAAAAGTCATCATTCTTCTTGAAAGCTTTGCAAATATGACACAATCGGTGAGCAGCTGTAAACACAAGACCACAATAGCATTCTCAGTTGTTGTTGGGAGCAGAGTTGTATTTTAAGAGCTTGCCGTCAGCGCGTTGTAGAACGTTATTTGAAATTACACTGCTAGGTTACAATAAAACTGCAAGGCTGTGTGAAAGCAGTCTGAGGAGATCTTTCCCAGCATATCACTGGCAGTTTTTATTTTCCCAGAGGCAGACGATATGTACATCATTACTGATGTTTTTTTTTTCTTATGAAGAATTCCAGCAGCTGAGATAGGTTTACAGCTTCTTAAAAACTGATAATGAAAAAGCAGGCTCTGTGCTGTGAGAGAGATATGAGATAAGTGCTTGCCATTGCTACAGCATTCAAAAGAAGATAATACAGGGATAAAGGTTGAAAATGACACTTCAGGAAAATATTCCTCATTTTCCATCTTGATTAAAATCATTTAATGAAGGTTGTTAAGTTTTAAGAACGTGAGAAATGCCATTTGCAAGTAAATTAACCTCAGTTTGCTCGCTAGCTGATGCTGTGCAACATTGTCTTGTGATGCTTTGGGAGCTCCTACTTAAGTGAAGTAAATATTGACAGTAATGCCTACAGAATTGCAGTGTCTGTGTCAAGTGGAGAATGGCAACAGATTGCCTACTGAAGACCTGGGCTTTCAGTAGGAGATTGGTTATGTGTATTCTGGCCCTTCCTATCCTCCTCACTCCAGTAAAGGGTTTTCCTTTTGTTCCTTAAGGATTCCCTCTTAAAGATGAGTAACCATTAGACACAGAGTTGACACTTGCCTTATCTTTTTTAGCAGTGAGAATTGATGTGTGTATTTATGAGGTGATTTTAGAGCTAATGCCTGCAAAATCAAATTAAATAGTAAACAAAAAGATTTTAAAGGGATTTTTATATTGGGAGTTTCTTAGCTGTGTGTTTCGGGTAATAGAGGCATGAAAGCTAGGATGGGCCTACTTGAAAGGAGAGACTGAATCTGTGATATACATTGTGATATACATAATACTTTGTATTGTAAGGAGCTCAGTATGTCATTAACTCTTAAGTCCTTTGTGCATGTTTTGGACAGGGAGACAAATTTGTGTTGATTTGCATATCATAAACCCACTGGCTAAATCAGGGTGTTGCATGAAAATGGAATGTAGCTTGGGTCTTTAAAAGGCAGGGAGATGATCTGAAAAAGAATTGCTGACCATATAGTAATATAGTAATGTTACTTACTGGGAGATTATAGCTGAAATGTTTGAAAGTTTCTTTCTCTGAACCTTTCAAGAGACTCATGAACCCCAGAGTCAAAATGTATATTGTAGTAAAATAATCAGATTATTTCAGAGGATTTTGCCAAGGAACTGTTGTCTTCATTATGAAAAAATAAGGAATGATGGGATGTTCTTTGTGGGACAGTGGCAAAAATGGAAACAGAAACCCAGTGTCCTGAGGCACAGCCTAGAGTCCCTCTGGACTATGCCATTCAATTGCCTGGGGAAAACTGATTCCAAAAGGGAAGCATTTATTTCCCACCCTTTTGTATAGATAAAATATAAAATGTAACAAATACCTGCGACTGTGTTTTCCCTGCTCAAGAGATCATCACAGATTTATTCTCATAATTGAACTCTCTGAAAAGTTAGCTACCTTAAAATCTCACATATGTGGTCTGTCTTCTGTGCTGTATAAACTCCTCCCTCCACCTGCTGTATTGTACTCATTCAAGGACCAAATTTAATCTTTTCTAGAGGCAAGTTTTTAAGACAAATTTGTTTTAAATTTTAAATGCTGTATATTATGTCCTTGAAGGGGCATGTGTCATACTGAGAATTGTGTCCATTTCAGAGTGTGATGCATCACTTGTTTCTAGCCCTGATAGCTATTTTAAAATTGGTATTTGATTTTTTTTTTTTAAGTTAGAAAAGCTATTGCAGTTCTTCTTGTTGTTTTTTTCACTTCTTGTTAAGCCCTCTTCAGTTGGGCTTTCAGGAAGTGAAGGTATCTTTTCGCCCTGCCAGTGACAGCTCAAGGTCATCCCTCCTTTGTGCATTGCTGGGAAGTAGAAATGAAGATGTGGTCACATATTGCATCTTGTCCACAGGTTGGTAAATTCAAATGTGCTGGCTCTGTTGCTTCTGTTTGTTACCATATCCCAAGGCACCTGGCTAACTGACCAAGGAGGTAATGAGAATTTTCTACTCCCATACTGTTAAATAAACCTCCCTTCAACACTCTTACAGTGGCACTCTAAAACATAGCCTATGCAAGATGCATTGTTCTGTATTTGGCAAAAAGCTTTATTACTAACTCATTTGGTTAGGCTGCTATTTATGAACCATAAGGCAAGACTGCTTTAGAAAATATAATTATCTTTAACAAAAATAAAACTCTGTATACCTCTGTGCTGTTACGACTTCCGTAGGTTTCTGGTACAGAAATCTTTTTTTATATTTAGTGTAGGCTTTTCTTAAAGTGAAAGCATGGGTTGAGGATTTTTCAACCCACCGATGCGGCACGTCAGTTTAGCTCCACGTTTTCCTGTTTATTTTGCTGGAAATGAAACTAGACTGGGGAGTTCAGCTGGTGTAAAGGTGGTGTGCTGTCCTGACTCAAAGCACTGCTGATAGACTAGTCCTAAGTGCCCAGTTTTCAGCTCCATACTAAATTTAAGTTCTGTAGCAAAGCCTGGTGGTTGGGGAGGTTATTGTGAGTGGCTGTAATGCCTTCAATCAAACTTACTTTGATTACTACAAGGCAAGGAATTAACAGCTGGGTAGCATTTGTGAAAGTGTTGCTCGTCCCGTGCCCAGGAGGAAGGCGGCCACATCCGTGCAGTGTTTCCTGACAGAGTGCTGAAGGTGTTGAGGAAGGGGGGGAATGCAGAAGGCTTTCCCACCTGCTGAGGTGAGTGAGGCTTCCTGATCAACAGGGAGACCCCATCAGTGGCAGGGTGTTCCTCACTGCCAGCCTCTGAGCACAGAGGCTTCCTTTGGCTCAAGTAGCAAAAGAGGTTTCTACAGGTATGTGCCTACAGAAGGTTTACTCTGTCATTGTCTTACATGACGTTTGCTGATAGTCTCTTAAAGGCTTTTGAGGATGAGAATTTTAACATATCTGATCATTGTGCTTCCCACCAAAAGCCATTACGGAGTCAGCAGCCTCAGAATGGCAGGGATGCAATTCAGTTTTTGGAAGCTATACTTTTTCTTAAAGGTGCTAGCATCAGGAATTTTCTGCTGAAAGAGTGGCACTGTTTTACATGTAAGATAATAGATAATGCCTGTGCACAGATAAATCAAGTTCACAGATACTGGCAGGAAAGCAGCATCCGAGTTTTGGTGCACACTCTGCCATGTCCCAGTGCTGGGTACAGCAGCTGCCGTGCTCCCATCTCAGCAAGGTTTGTTGAGATAATTCTCTGAGGAGCACTTAATACCGGTGCGTTAGACTCAGTATGGGTATGAGAGCAAAGATGTAACACTTGGCGTCTAGCATGGAAAATGTAAAACATTCTGTGCCTACAGAATTCGATTTTGTTCTGGTTTAACTGAGCACTGTAATGCTACTTTATGAAAAGTATAGCTGGGTAGTTACTGTGGGTAACCCAGAGCAGTGCTGTGATGGACTTTCACACAGGAAAATAAGGAAGGTGTTATCAGTTTGAAAAGATTTTGGTTTACTATAAAGCAGTTATTCTGCAAGCTTTTTCTCTTATTTGTTTTAAGGTTTCTTTTTCAGATAAGGTAGGTCTTTGTGTTTTGACTCAATCTGGGGAGAGCTCTGCGAACAGTGCTACTTGAAAGAGAAATTTGAGAAGGTGGGATGGATGACTGAGAGATTGTCCCAGGCTCTGGTTTGGATGAATGCTTTAAGCTGGCTGGCTTCAGAAAGAAGTCATCGTGCTTTGCCCTTGCCTGCTCTGTCCTCCCCCAGTCTGTCCCCTGCCTCCTATCAGCACAGGTGTTTCTGCAGTAATATGTGAACTGGGGAGTTAATCCAGCTTGAAAACAGACAAAGAAAAGAAAAAATACTTATTTCAGACAGTTCCTTAGGCTGATTTGCCACATTGCTGCACAAATAGCAGTCCAGGGAAGGGAGCGGTAATGGGCAAGAGTCAAGCCAGTTTGGGACAAACTAAGATTATTCTGGTTTTTATTTATTTTTATTTATTTATTTTAAGGGGTGGGGTGGTGTAGGTTTTTTTATTTGTTCTGATTTTTTTTTTTTTCCTTTAATCTTTCCAAACTCCTCCATGTGGTGTTTTCTGAAAAGCAGAGTGTCAGGATCAGTGCCGACAGTGCTGGTTTTCCTTTGCCACCTCTTAGCAGGCAATGATCTTTCTCTGCCTGTAGTTTCTGCCACTTCTCTGTCTCAGCCACCTGCTTCACATTTCCAAACATGTGTGTTGCTGCTGCGCAGGATACTCAGTTGTGATCTCAGAAGAGTTCTTCCAAGTCTGCACCTTTTGAGTCCTGTGAAATTCTTCTTTCACTGTTGGTACAAGAGTCATAACCTTTACAGATTTTGTACACAGGGAAAAGAACTGAACTCCTTTACGTTAGTTTAAATCTTTGCTATTGGTGTCCTCCTTCCCAGCTGCTTTTTTTATGTCTGTTTTATTATCAAATAGTCATTCTGTGCAGACTTTTTGACTGCATAATTTCATACCTGCCTATGTGTTTGAACTCTTTTCAGACAAGATGTTTTTTGCAGTGATTTTACTACTTTTATTCCTTTTTCCCCTTGCAGCTTGAGCTTTGTTCCTTTCCTGGTGCCTCTCTCCCATTCTTGTCTGCCAGCCCGGCTCTTCTTTTAAGTTCTTCCTTAAACCTTGCTTCTCCTAGCAACCTCTCTTGTTTTCCCTCACCAGCACTTGTTCAGTTTACTGTTCAGGGGACAGGGTCTCTCTTTCTTGTTTGGAGACCTTTTGTTGTTTGAATATAGCCAACTGTTATTTACATGTGGTAACATCATCCAGGTTGAAGATTAAGCTCATGTCTGTCAAAACTTTAATATTTACATTTTCACTCTGCCTAAATTTTCTTTTCCCAAAGTAAATATGCTAACTAGATTATCTTTCAGTAGCTTAGTACAGATATTCTTTGCATATTTTATCTGTTTGGTATCCTGAATAATTGCAAGTTGGCTATGCAAGCATTTTTGGACAGGAAATGTATTTTTTAACTTTTTTTTTTGTGTTGTGCTGTGTTTTAAATTTGCATGTGACTATGTAAATATTTTGCAGTATCCCACAAAGCAGGTTATGTACTTGAAGTCAGTAACACTAAGAATACAGCCTAGCCCAAACCTTTGAAGACAGTATTCTCCAAGGGCAGCGTTTCCAGCTGCATATTCAGCTAGTCTGGTGCGCTTTTGAAAATGTTCCTTTAAACGGGAATGACTCTGACGGCAATTATTAAGAAAAGCTAGAGCATTAATTTAGTAGAGACTGAGCTGTGGGTGTGCTGGGGAGCCTGAAGGTTAATGCAGCTCGCAGGGCGTTGGACCCATCCAGTCTAACCGGCTGCGGCGCCACTCAGCAGCCCAGCTGCCCTAGATTTTGTCTCCAGTCACTGGAGGTAGAGGAGGGGAGAAACAGTGTCAGAGGCTAATTCAGCTCTTAGGTGAGGCAGAAAGCCACACTTTGACTCTCTTTTGGTGCCATGAAATCAGACAGGCTGAGTGCAGCCCAAAATGACTGTCTCCTCTTTAATAATCTGCCTTGGCTGGTGGATGGTGCTGATTTACTGCCTACAGCTTTGTCTTAACTATAAAAACAGTGACGTTGCATGTGGTGAAGGGGAACTGCTAGAGACACGTCCTGATTTACCTGGGGAAGGAGTGTGGCACTGCTTTTTGCCTTTAAGTTGGGGATTTTAGAATATAGTATGTAGAAAAATTCAGGCTTTGGAAACACAGGCATGTGGCTGTGTGCGAAGAGGGGAACAAACCCCTATAGTCCAAAACATGATGCTTTTTTTATCATGTATTAATTGACACATAAATAAACATAGCTTTTTATAAAAAAATGGCATTTGTGCCTACCAGTTGGATTTGTTAAATGCTGTTTTGGTTTGTATGCTCGAGTGCAGCCTGTGCTACGTGGACTTCTTTGCACAGAAAAAATTGCAAATTTAAACTTTGGAAACTGGCTCTTTAGGACTCGAGCCTCCAGGCAAAGCATTTATTAGAGTTATCAGAAATGAGTTTTTGACAAAACAATTGGTTTTGGCGTTTATTTTCTAATAATTTCAGTTAAGAGTCATTGGGAAGAGAAATGTTTACTTTAAACAATTAGCGCTGTCAGTCAGTTTTAATTAATTGCTAATTAAAATGGTGGAAGTTTGTAATGTGGCAGAGATATAATTGTGATAAGTCATAATCAGAAATCACTTGGTGTATGAATGTATGGAAAGGGAAGTTTGTGAATTGGGTGTTGAACTGGAAGTGAAATGGAAAACTGGGTTCAGGGCCAGCCAAATGCTGCCATTAGTTTTCCACCCTGGTATCACACCACTGATGTGTTCACCCTCCCTTTGGCTGTATCTCCTCTGTGTGTTATTGTAAGGGCTTCTAGGAAATTCCCATCTCTTATGTAGCTTATACAGAACCATAACATTGAAATTGCAAGTATTTAATTTCATTTAGAACTTGAGAAAAATTTGGTAAAATAATCTTAGTTTTTTTTTGTTTTCGGTCAGATTTCCTCTTAAGCTTTGCTTTTTTGTGTGCTGCCAGCTGAATTGCTCTTGTTGAGTACAAAGAGTGACTTGAAGTATTTTGTATATTTAATGGATCTGGTCTTAGTTTTTGTTAGGAACAAAAAGCATTTTGGCTTCAGCTGAAAAAAGGTAGCGTTTCATCAGTGGACAGCACAGCTCTTATGGATGTCAAATTTCTGCTGAGTGGCTTGCAGTAACAATTCCTTGGCATTAGTCCTCTTGCCACGGTATGGCTGGTTTTGTAGCAAGCTTGTAAAAGGTAAAAAAAGCTTCTGAGGATGACTTAAAAAAAATTAACTAACCAAAATAAATCCAAAACTCTGTCTTTTCTGTGATACTTCCATGTGCCTGTATATCCCAGATGTGACATGCTACATAGTGGAAGAATTTTGACACAGTAGCATGAAATAATCTGTCTGATGGTTTCCTGTCAAACAGTAAAATAAAGATATTATTGTTAGGAAACTGTTGTATTTTAGGACTCCTTTTTAAATTGCAATTGTTATTTTAAAAGCATCTTTCACAACTTATCCCTGCATCTCTCTATATAACTGGCAAATGGCAGTCTTGCCTCCTGCTAAATGTTATACTGAAAACCAAGGGGGTTCCACTAGATGCAAGTACTGTAGGATTGCTGGAACATGTAAAAGGTAGGCCTATCTGAAGGACAAATGCATGCTTGTTTTAGTATTTTGGGGTTTAGGTTTCCGGTACTATTCATTTCATCGTGAACTTTTGTTTCCTCTGGTGCTGGGAATGAGATCATTGTTGCTGTGAGTCATGGTGCTCTCACATTATCCACAGATTACTAAATCATAAAGGCAGAAAGGGAGCGTTCTGGCCACTCGATCTGACCTCTTGCATCACGTCAGTCAAAGGATTTGCTTGAATTAAATCTTTTGAAGTAAAGCCTTTAGACTTCTCATTTTATTTTAAAAATTTCCAGTGATGGACAGTCAGTTGCATACCTTGGTGAAATTAGCTTAAAGCATGAACAGTAAAGGAAAAACAGTTGAAACTAGTAATGCTTTTTTCTTTTTCTCCTTTTTTTTTTTTTTTAACAATTGGGTGCATTTATAACCGTAAGTCCCCCCATGTTTTTATGTCCCGTTACTTGGTGTGTGTATCCTTTTGAGAACTTTTCCATGTGCTAGCAGTCTCCGTATGTAAAATTATCATTGTTTTCTTTCAGCCTCAAAGAAAACATTTATCTTGTGATTGTATAATTTTTGAATACATATTAAGTATTATCTGCTGTTCTCAGCTGTTGTGTGTTCTCCTGAACTGTTCCAACTCTGAAAAGGAGTTTGAAAACAACTGCCTGTTTTTACAACTACTTCCTGCT
>NW_008610166.1:66993-82682 GCF_000691845.1 Merops nubicus
ACAATATTCACAGTAAAGGCCAACCCATTGCTACTGCATGGCTCAAATTTCCCCTTTGCTTTTACTTTGCTGTAGCAGCTACAGGTCTAGTCAGGGAGAGAGACTGCTGCAGGCTACCTTAAATGAAATCCAGAAATGCCACATTTTTACTGTGACCTTTGCTTACAATTTCGGGTGGACACTTGAACTAACTTCTGTAAGGAGCAAAGCAACCGTATGTTAAAGCATCTATAATGTAGCTCTAAATTGCTTCAGAGTTGCCAGAGCCCTGCAGGTGAATCTCACAGCTTCTTAGCTCTAATCTTGTATCATTATAAATGCATGCAATGCTTGTTTCTTCTTACTTGGACAAAAAGGTGCTTATTTTTTCCTTACAGTAAAAAAGTTGAGCACTTCCAATATATTACTAAGTTTAGTTCCTCCACCACAGTGTGTTTATTGGTTTGAGGAGGTTGGAAAATACTTTGGTATACAAATTTTTATATTTAAAAATACACAAATTTATATATAAATAAATTTGTATGTGAATAAACACAAATTTATATAGACTGTAACTGAAATGCCTAGGCTAGAGAAGTAGCTCTCTGGCTCATCCAAGATCTGAATTAGTGGTTGGCACTGATGCTCTCTTTCTGACTTGTCCTCTGTCTGCTGACATAGGAGACAACTCTGTGACCATTCAGTTATTACTCTGATGCTTCAAGAACTTGTGAGCTGCCTTTTTTTTTTTTGGTGTGGGGTTTTTTTTTTGGGGTGTGTGTGTGATTTGTTTAGGTTTTGGTTTTTTACTTAATTGTGATGAAATCTATCGGGTAGGAGTGATAATTTTGGTTTTTCTCAGTGATGAAGGTATCTCAGGGTGGACATAGAGTAACCAGGCACTTCAAGTTGGTGACAAGCTAGGAGTATTTTCAGACCTAGAATATTTCTCAAGCATAAAATTGGTAATTTCTTCCTAAATCTGTTTGAACTGACAATTATTATGGTTCCTTGGCAATTGCATTGCTAAAATCTTTCCATTTTCTCCTTTCTCACTATTGGACCAAAGACTTGCATTGAATTCAGTATCATTCTGTGTAGATTTCCAAGCTGTGTGTTTTGCTGATTGTTTTTGTTAGCAATTTCCTAACAGTGTTAAAATATAAGATCACTTTAATGTCTTGCATAATATGATCTATAAAGGATTTCAAATTTTTTTTGAGACATACTGGACTTTCAGCTAATTAAATATCCAGCTATGCTGTTTGGTTTTTTAATGCTAAAATTAGCTTTCACCACATAATGTAATGTACTGAATTTTGTAACAAATTTGGAATACTAAATTCATACAATTTCAAATGCAAATCAAAGATAGAAATGCTCAAGGATAAAAATTGTTAGCGAGGCAAATGTTTATATGTAAACTGATTGTTATCTGAATTGCCCTCCTTCCATGGCTGGTAATATTTAGGAGAAACCACGTGCTCTAGTACTCTGACATGCTTAAAGAAGAACAGACACTAATTCCTGTTTTACCAGAATGTACCAAACTATAGTGACATCCCTCTTTGTGTTTTTTTTTCCCTAATACTGCATTTCTTAATGCATTACTCCATCCACAAACTCACACTCCCACATATGTATTTAGTTTGTGTGCTTCATTCTCTCTCTCTTCTTCTCTCACACTTCACTTTGACACTCCTTTTAATGGTAAAACTGGAACCCTTTTACGATGGGTAAGCCACGCCTGAGTAGCTGATAGGAGATCCAGCTTGTGCTGGTCACTGGGATAGCAGGGAGAGGGCTACCTTTGCACCTTAGGCTTGATAGTCGTGGGTTTGGTTTTTCTTTTGTTTACTGTTAAGACAATATATTTATAAGTGTGCTTACTTTCAGTGAAATCTAACGGAAACTTTTAGTGGTTTTGGTTTGGTTTTAGCTATAATGTATTCCAAGTGTGTCCCGTATGAGTAGTAGATAATATTTTTATGTACTATTAATAGTAGTAATATTTTTTGCAGCAGCATAGGTTATGATGGAGGGAGTGAAAACTCAAAGGTAGCAGCTCATTTGCTTGTTCAGAGAAGGGAGTAGCCAAAGCCAGTTTCTCTTCCTAGCTCTTTGACTCATATGAGAGGATAAATAAAGTTTTTGCAGTTTTCTTAGTTTGCTCTTTTATCTGTTTTTCTGGGATCCTGGGTTCCTCAGCTGGCATAGGAGACTGATGATGCTTTATGTTCTTAAATGAAGTGTAGTAAGAGTATTATATCTTGCTGCTGTTACTGGGTTTTGTTCTCATTGGGTCTTTCATAGGCTGCAGTATTTGGTGAGTATTGGCAAGTCACACAAGGTGTTGGCTTGTTCTTTGAGACCATCACACCACATAGACAACTTGCCCAGTAGATGCAGGGGATGCTGGCAGGATTTTTGGGGGAGATGAACTGTTAGCTGGATGCTGGTTTTTAGCAGAAGTGGTGCACCCAAGTACCTAGTCTATATTTGGTTTCTTTGAGAGTTAAACCTTGGTTGATTTCTTCCTTTTTTTGTGTAGCTAATGAAGTTAAGAAATGCTGCCATATTCAACAAGCATACATATTCCTTGACTTCTTCACAGACATGTTACTTGACCTCAGTGACCTTCTTCAGGTATTGTATCTCTTTTATGTTTTAAACTTTTGTTGAAATGTTAAACTTTTAATTGCAAGCAAAGAGCTGTCAGCGTGGGCTATTTGGTATGTTTTAATTTCCCTTTAAAAATTCTGAATTGGAAAGTCACAGGGTTTGTATATCGGAACAACTGTTCAGTGAAATTAAATGCCAAACATTTTTTGTTTTTAACGTTGCAAATAATGTTTTGAGAGTTTGTATGGTCTGTTTATCAGGATTCAGAGTCACTGCGATGGTGCAGGGTCAGATGTTACACATTTTTAAAACGGCAGTTGTTGAAGAAAGAAAGAACTTTTTTTAGGAGATAAAGCTGTGTAAATGGATTAGTGCACTGCAGAGATGTGTTTTATAAAATGTATTGAGAGAAACATGTACTTGCTCTGTATGTGGAAATAGAGAGCTCTACTGATATATGTTGTCTTACTTTCATTCTCCATGTTACGACTGTTTTACATACAATGTGAGTAGGTTAGTTGCATCTATTTTTGTCCTCCCAGCTGTCTTGGTAAATGGCATCTCTCTGAAGACTATTTATTGCTTGAAGCAATCTGCTGGCATTGTAATGATCAAATGAATCTTTAATTCTGAAAATTAGTAACTTATTTCTCTTTTCTAAATTATTTTGATTACTTATAACCAAATACTGCACGTGTAGAATGGGAGGTTTCTTTTCTTCTAAACACAGGTGATTGTTTTCTATGGTGGTTGTTATGAAATAGAATGATCACTGTAGTATGAGGAATAGTCACAGAATGTGAAGTAGGAGGAGAAGAGGTGTGTATCTGTAAAAGACTAAAAGGTGTATTGTCAGGAAGAACAGACAAGAAAGATTGAATGATTTCTCTTTTGCCCTCGGTACATTCCAGCCAGAAAAGATGTCGAGGTGGGGCATGCGAGTACCAAAAGGTTAAAGGGGGGTAACTGAAGAGATGGGAGAGACAGAAATAGATTGGTAGCAGGGAAATAATCAACCCTAGAAATAAGAAAAATGTCAAATTTCAGTATCGCAGTCTGTATTTAACTGTGTGAAAGTCCCATTTAAGAATGTATAAATGAGCTTTTCAGGTCATAGCTTGATTTTACTCCTACCCTGAATGTGTTTAAAAAACAAAACTAAAACAACTTGTTGGCAAAACATTCATGGCCCAAGTAGAAAACTTAAGTACACTCTGCTTTAGGTCAGCCTTTGCCCACAGATTGTGTGCCTAAAAAAAAAGAAAAGCAGTTAATTCATTAGATTGTGCTGTATTACACTGAAGTGCCTCTTTTTTTTTTTTTTTTTTTTCAAGGGCAGCTCTTCCATCCTGAAGTCGGGATGTGAATGTCATTAAAGAAAGCTTGCAGTTGTTAGCAGTAGTAGTAGTGGCAGTGGTATTATCTTTCAGAAATATTTGATTTGTTCTAACTCGTCTGTACAAAATACATCACATTGGTCCAGGCAACTTTTTCTTGGTAAAATAAGAAAGGTGTCATTTTCGTATTGGAAAAAAATCACATCCGAAAGTCTAAAAAATGAGCTATTGCTGACCTTACCAACTCTTGCTTAGGTGCTAATAGCAAAATTTGAGAATTTTCTTCAGAACTTTATGCTTGATGCAGTTCAGTTGCTGTGGGAGGTGAAGTGACCTGCAGGGCTGCTAATCAACTGAAAGCAAGAATTTTTAGGAAAGCTACCAAATGAAACATCATTATGAAATGTCTTCATGGAAGCTACTAACTGAATTACAGAACACCTCGAAATAGTTTTCAGTGCATTTGAAGGGGGGGAAAAAAGGAATAACAAGCTTCAGTGTATTGCTTCATCTGAAAGCAAACCAGAAAATAAACTTTGTAACTCCAGCAACCAGCAAAAAAGATCAATGAAAGCTTGTGAAAGGTGCCATCCATTGCTTCCATTTGCCATTTTGCAGCTGGAAACAGTATTAGCTGTGCCACTTATGGCACCTTCCACACCAGCGACCTTCAGGCAGCGTCTCAAGAGCTGGGAGAGCTCACAACCCTCTAGCTCACAGCATAAGAAAGGTGGTAACCAAAAGGAAGAGTAATATGAAAAAAGATTTGAGTCTGCTGTTACCTGTAACTCAGCATTTGTTTAATGACCTATTGTATTTGTGGTTTTTCTCTTGTTCTGTTTAGCTTAAAAAAAAAGGGTGAGGATTAAGGGGCAGGGGAAATTGTGAGCATGGCCTCTCAGGTGCTGGTCTGTGCTTCTTGTACAACCTCTCTTCATGCCTTTATTGAGTTGCTTTGGGATTTGGTCCCCCATTCACCATTTAGGGTGGAAAAAAAAAGGCTGTCCCCTAGAGTGTAGTATGCTTTTAGAGTAGCATTATGCTGCTAAAACTTAGCAATAGAAGAGACTAATTTTCACTGTTAATGGCAGTCTGTTTAAGAAGTTGTCTCAGTTTTTTGTCTTAGCTGATGACTGAGATATGGGAGTTTGTCTTCTTCCACACATTTCATAATAGTTTTAGGAGCTTCAAAATTGCTGTCATCTTGGAAAAATCAAAAATGTCTTTTTTTTTTTTTTAATTGAAAAGGCAGTTTCTTTTGCATTTTTTTTTTCCTCCCATTTTTTCTTCAGGTGAAATATGTTGCATGTCTCGGAAACCTTCTCCTGTTGAAAGCATTGTCAGATTCAGTAAGCCTCTGGTACATTTAGACTTGAAAGCCTTATCTGAAATGAACTGAAAATGTCCAGACCACTGCTACAAATTCGTCTCCTTCCTTGTGCAGAGCAGTAACGCTGCATGTTGATTGAGTTGGAAGGACGATCAGTCATCAGTCTCTGACAGGGAAAGTACTTGCTTATATTTTCAGATACCGCATTTTACTTGCAAATATAGTCTTTAGAGAGGCCTGTAATCAGGCCTTTTGTTTGCTTTTTTTTGTTAGTCCAATCTAAACGACAGGCCTTGCTTGTTTAGGAGAGTTGTGAAGCTTGTCTAGCCTTGGCCTAACTTTTGAACAGTTTAAGTTTGCTCTTCTGCTTCAGAGCATCTTATTCCTTGCACCTGGAGAATGATTTGGCTCAAGTTTTGATCTCTGTGTGGTGAAATACTACCTTTTGCATCCTCAGAAACAGCAGTTTCTTTTTTAGTCTCTTGTAATCACCAGTGTCATGGTCTTTGCAATGTGGTCATAAAAGACTTTGGGACAAGATGTTGGCAATGCTTTGATCTCCAGTTTCAGCCTAGTAGAATATAATTTTTAGTGTCTTGTGATGTGTCCTGCTGTTAAAGAAGGCTAATGCTTACTGGAAAGCCAGGCTCTTTATAGGAGTGTGCAGCTGCAGTAGTAGCAGCAACAGACGTAATTAACATGAGATGTTTTGACTTGATATCAAGGAAAGTTTTTTGACCATGAGGAGAGCCAAGTATTGTAACAGGTTGTTCAGAGCAGCTTTGAATTCTGTGTCCATCCATGTTTACAAGATCCTGAGCAAGCTGGTCTGTTCTTGTAGATGACCCTGTTTGGAGCCGTAATTTTGGGCTGGAGACCTGCTGAGGACCTTTCCAACCTGAACTATACTACAGTTGTAGATAAGGGTGCACAAGAAGTGAAAATCACTAATTAGTACTGGCTTGTTTTAGTCCTCTTTTGGTCAGTCCTCCACTTCAAAACACAACCCTCACCCTCCGTTATCTTTACCTAGTCAAGAAACAGTAGTTTCTTGTCCAGAAGGATTTTTATTGTGAGCTATTTTGGACACTTGTTTTTATTTATTTCTTCTAAAGGCAGCATTGACATCTCCAATTCCTCTCTGCCTGTCACAAGTTACTCTTTGCCTTTCTTGCATAGACGGTATGACAGTGGTTTATTGTACTGCTGTGGTGTTGGAGGAAGAATGCTGTGACTACCACATATGTGGTAGCAAAAGTAGACTCTCTCTTTGGAGTCCCCAGACTGAAGACAACACTTAAAAGTGTAGCATGAGAGGAAGCTGCTTAATTTTGATTTGTCTCTTTTTGAGCTGCAGTCTGACAAGCTGGGTTTGATACTTTTGTGTATCGTCTTTGCAGGTTAAATGTGATATTCTGCTTGCACTGTGGATGCAAAAAATAAGTTTCAGTTTATTGTGTGGAGAAGGGTGAAATAGAGTATTTTTTAAAGACTATAGTCATTTGCTTCAGTTTTTAATACCCTTTGTTCATTTAAAGTTATTAATATGTTGACTGCATTTGCCTTTATTGCCCCTATGCAAATTGCTATGTTGATTGAGTTAATTTAAACAACCTGTTTGGGACCTTCAGGCATTACTATACTAGAAATGTTAATAATGAATCAAATAACCACAGGTGCCTCTTTCCCCAGCAACAGACACTCTCCTTAAAAACTCATTTGCTTTTCATGCTTGCTTAATTATTTAGGCAAGCAGCCATGGATGTTTCACAGTGTGAATTCTCATCGTGTTCCAACTGCCCGGTCTTTGTCTTTCTAGACAGAATACCTTAACCCCTGTCATCATTTGTAATATTCTTCCAGAATGCCACACCATGGTCTTGAGAAGCCTTTTTGGAAATTGCTCATAGTGAAAAGTGACTTAGAAATTTATGGAACTTATGGTCAAATGAGAACTTTAATGATTGCAGCTTTATTTTTTGCTTCTGTCTGGAAGGTAAAGTGACCCAGTAACTGTATGAATGGGAGATTCCCTGTTTCCCAAAGAGTTGAAAATTCTTGGACATATTAGACTGAGGAACAGCTGAATTTCTGTGTTGCTGAAAATGGGATATTTGTTGTTATTTCTAACAGTGGAAGTATATTGGTATTTGTGAACACATCAGGCATGATGTGAAAGCAAGAGGAAATTATGAAAGGGTAAGAGTCCCTGTGGAAGTGTCGCTTTAAAATCAGCATCTGATGACTGACAGATGTGAAATGAGAAGAGACTAAAAAATACTGTGAAGGACAGACTGTAAGAAGTGGAAGGATCTTTCTGTAAAGATGTAACTGAATAATTGGAAGTCATTCCTTCTCCAAATGTCCCTTTTAACTAAGACAAAGTGTTCTCTAAAAAGAGCAGAAATTAACTATTAGTAAAGGATAACATTTTAGAGAATCTTATTCTCCTATAAAACATAAGAGTAAAATCAGGGTGTTTTTTACAGTGAGCACATACTTTTTGTTTGAAAGATGTTTTCCTAGCTGAAGAATCTAGTTTTGTTTTGTTTTAAAAAATCAAAACCAAACCAAACAACTCAGTGGCAGCCCATGTATTTGTGAACACAGTCTGTTAAATGTAAACCGAATGTAAAATCATGTGGTAAAAACTATCAGGGTATGCAGATAGTTTAAAATATCCCTTCTGAGAGAGGTTGACACAGTTCTCTGTTGTGTTAGGTGCTGATGCTCGACACTCAGTGATTGCATCAAATTTAAGGGAATTTTAGTATCTGGTGGAAATACACAGAGAGCAAGTCTCATGAAAGTCTCTAAAATTGTTATGCTGTCATAATTTTGGCTGGTGAGAGATTGGGGAAATACTGGTTTTCAGTATGATCCTTTTAAATTAAGAAGGGGAGAAAGAGGCCAAAGTTGATGTGGTAAGCTTTAAAGCTGCACTAATTTGAAGTCTAAGCCAGAAACATCCTTTTAGAAGGGCATTTTTGTTTGTTCACCATTCTAAGGGCTCATATAAAATTAGGTTTTATGAATGCAAATGTCTTATGGTTCTAAATCTGGAGCATTAAGCTTTTGATGGATTGGAGTATATGAATTTTTATAAGAAGTTCTTAATGAAGAATGAACTAGAAATTAAAGTAGTCCTCTAAATGAATTCTCTTAATTTTCTAAGCTTAATGGAGTGCAAAAACCCATAGAAATGATGAGAGTAAAGAAAGACTATCTATATACCTACTGTATATTATATCTCATCTGTCACAGGATGTGTGTGTGCGAGCAATAGTTGAAATTAGTGACAGTGGCATAATTTTTTAGTGAAAGAGCCTCTTTCTGCTAAACCACAAAGTTTTTAAATAACATGTTTCAGCCGTTCAGTGCCATTACAGATTTCTGGGTGAGCTTTGTGCCATCTTTAATTTCCTATCTTTGGGAAATACCCCAGAACCTGTGAATATCTGATAACTTTTAAAGATGAGAAGCATATTGTTTGAGAAGGCCTGAAGTCTCTTTTCCTACTTGTTTGCCAGGAAAACTGGAAGCAATTATATATTCACTATTCTTTTTGTGACTTCATGCTGGCATTAAAAATGTGTGAGCTTCATGACGAAAACAATATGAGAGTATGCAAGCCACTGTATGTTATGCTTTCTTTCTAAACTGGTAGTAACCAGAAACTGCAAAGAAATGTTTCTGTGATCAAAAGAAAGAAATTCCCTGATGTACCATTTCTGTTTGAATTTATTATCTTGTGTAAATACACTGCCTACAGGTAGAAGTTGGTCATAAAACACTGATGATGTGGATGAAGTGGAAAAGCAGGTTAGATTTGAGTACATTACTTCTCAAATAGACCATGGATCTGGAGACTTGTAGTTAGGCCAAGAAGAGGAGGATAAGCAGCCATTGAGCAATTTTATTATGCATTTGTCTTTGCTTTAGATTTAGTTTGGCACCTGCTTTGATTGTTGGAACTTCACTGAAAAAACCTGCTTCTTTATGCCTCTTCATATTTAGTTGCTCTGTGATGAGTGCATGTGTGGAAAGTTTGCTTGGGAGGAGTTTCTTAGAGAATGACATGGTTTGATGGGGGCAAACATCAAGTATTTGGATGCTGTAACAGAAAAAGCCAGGAGAAATACTTCTCTGAATTTGAGGTTGCTTTCTCTCTAAATTAAAATGAAGAACTAGATAAGTGTGTGAAGCCTCTGATGGAAACATCATATGTACTTGGCTCCACTGAAATAACTTTATTGATTTGTGCAGTGAAATCGTCCTTGCAGAACAAAATTTAAGTGATGAGGCTTAAGAATTATAGCAACTTGGTCAGCCAACTTCGAAGGCTGAAACTACAGCCAAACCCCCACTTTGTTAATATTTTTTAGACAAAACATCAAAACAAGCCATTCCAAGCTTGCAGTGAATTGAGAGCATCTACAGCCAACTGAAACACAGTAGATACTTTGCTGTAGTAATGTCTGTTCTGTCTCTGGCTTACAGAAACTCACATGCTCACAAACTCCACTATGAATTGCCAGGTTGAGCAGGTCCTTATTTTTCAGTATACATTATTGGTAACTTCTTTCCCAAGAAATATGCTCATTATTCAAAGGGTATATTTTTTTCACTTCATTCCCATACAATAGTATTTCTGTGTTACCTGGTTATTTCAGGAAAAAGAGGACAGTAAAATCTAGGACTATTCTTTTGTGTCTTCTAGGCCAGTCCAACCACTGGTCAGATACAACAGGGAATATATTCAACATTTTCCACTAAATATGGAATGAGTTACCATCATATCATCTACACTTGACTGTGCAGTCATTTTTTGAAGTTCTCATTTTTTTTTTTTTTTTAATTTGAGAAAAAAAATCACATTAAGATCATTTTCACATAAAATAGTTTTGAAGTGCTAGGTGAAAATGTCAGAATTGTTGTGCTTGTTTGTTTAAACCTATCTATATATTTGCTAGCTTCCTTGAGAAGGAAGGCTTGCTTTTAAACTGATGCTGGTGAAGCTCTTTTGTGAAACTGAAAGAGAATATACTTAGAAGATTTTTTATTCCCATAGGCTTGTACCATAATCAACTCAGTTGTGTAACTGGCTGCTAAGTAAACACCTTCACTACTCCAGCATGTGAAAGAGAGGGGCAGTTCTGTTACCTAAAAGCAGTGGAGTGCACAGAATCATAGAATCGTTTAGGTTGGAAAAGACCTTTAAGAACATTGAGTCCAAACATTCTATCCTTTTAAAAAACCAAACCAAACCAAACCTATTTGTTTGTGTAGGAGGATGGAGTGCTTTATACTAACTTTGACCTTTACATACGCCTTAGGGGAGCAAGGTGTTCATGGAGCTTCGTGGGAACCTTTGGGGCTGATTGGGAACTGAAGTATATCCTGCCTTTCTTGCTGACCACAAAAACACATCTTAAGATAGCGAAAGAAAACTTCCTCAGACTTCTAAAACACAAATGTAGCTGCCTATGCTATAAATGGCAAATCAGAGTATGAAGAGTAACTCCTCCCCTCAGTTTACATCCTCCTGAGTGCACGCAGCAATGAAGGAGGGGAGGGGAGCAGGGTTCTGGCCCTGGCTTCTTAGCAGGTTTACTGTGGTTTGGTTTTTTTTTTTCTGAATGTATTTATTTATCTTTCTCTAATGTAGTGTGATCTGTGGCAGTGTCCAAACAGTAAGAAATGACAACCCTCAGGGAATGTAGCACCACTCCTTGCTTTGATGCAAAAGTTTGGTGTGTTCTTGTGCAATACCTTAATTATCCCACTCCACACGATCCTGCAGAGGTGAAATTTGCACTAACTTGTATTTGCTAAGGTTTTGTTACATTACAAAATTAATGAAACTTTATATATACTGATATTACATTAAAGTCTACTTAATGCTTTACGATGTTAGATGACAACTGAAAAATTGTCCAGGTACTATGGAGCAACACTGAGCCCACTGAAGAACATGATGAACAACTTATAAATTTTTTTCAGTATAAAACTGTTATACAGTATAAATTTTGATTTTACAATGCTAATTTGTGCAGCTTTTGACAAGCACCGAGCATTATTCTATTCCTATGAACATTGCTGGTATTGCTTACAGTGAGGCTTTTTTTTTAAAGTGGGTTAATATTTCAAAAGTTTTTTTTTTTTTTTTAGTTGGTGACAACAAAAAAAATAAATGTCCTATTAAAAACAATTGTGGCTTAAGGTTTAAATAATGTTTTGTTGTTTTGTTTTTTTGTTTTCTAATAGGTGAATGTCTATGTCCTGGGAAAAACTTTCCTTCTGTTGGCCAGAGAACTCTGCATAAATGCTCCAGCCATAGGTATTTTTTTTTTTATAAGTTGCCTTTTGATTATTTAAGTGTATTTACTGCATGGTTACTTGACAAGAATGTGTATTTATGTGCATAAATATATACATAGAATTGTGTGCTGAGTACCAAAGTGATAGCTTAAAAATGAAGCTGGGATCTATCCAGGCAGAAAAACTGCTGATTATGAGAGCCTGGTCTTTATGTACAAGGGTTTTGGGAGCTAGTTGCTATTTTCCTTTACAAATAACTTTTTTGCTTTTTCCAAGAGTAGTTTAGCCTATACTAGGATGATGGGCTGATGTAAAACAAATTTGTGTGCATCCACAAGCTTGCACAGGCCTGCTACACTTCAGTTCCAAAGAGATGCAACATTTGATACGTATTTGCCAAATTTACTATCTCTGCATCACCTCTAGCTGAGGCATTCAGTGCTTGAAATAGAAGTGGCTCCATGGAAAATGGAGAGCAACTTTTTCCAAGCAGATGAGTAACATTTAATGAGAAAGTCATCACTGAAATTCTAACAATGATAGAAAGGTGGGCTTTAACTTGTCAAAAGGCTAAAAAAGCTATTGTCTGTGCTGTGCCTTTTAAGCCAAGGGAATTCATGCCAATTCCAGTTAAAAGAGCATGTTTATAGAGAGGTCTTGAGACTGTTGCCCACCTCTGTGCAGGAATTTTCTTCCTGTATCTTTACCCACTCTCACTCCCACTCTTCTTAATCTGCACTGAGAATCAGATGCCTTTGTGTTCAAGCACATCCCTTCAGATGTACTCAGCTGGGCACATAACTGCCTGCCTTTGCAGTGGGAGGACAGGCAGCTCACCTCCTGGGCATTGGCACAACAGCATCCAGGTAGTGTGTGGCAGCACCCAGCTATCAGCCATCCTGGTGTGCTGGCTTTGGTAGCATAGCTCCATGTCTGGGGAAAAAGTTCTTGTTTTGAGTAATTCAGTTACTGCCTTGTTTTTTGTGACTTTTTTTTTAAAGAGAGAAAAGGCTCATATTGCAACTTAGTTTCAAGGTGAAAATTAATGCAGCTTAGAAAAAGACAAACCAAAAAACCTTCTGTATTAAATGTAGAAGTACTCGTTATACGTGGAGAAAAGTACTGGTTTAGACTGCTGTTTGAGTATTCTTTCCAAGGTCACGAGAAGAGAGATTTACAAAAACCAGTGTTTCTAATTGGCTTGTCTGTAATGATTGTCAGGCACTTGAGAAAAGAGAAGTTAAGGGTAATAGCCATAAAGATGACTGCTGATGGTGGATGGGACTATGTTTTTAGAAAAAAAAAGGGGGGGAAGGAAAGATCCAGCAGCCTTTAAGGTGGCTTATTTCTAATTAGCTATGTTGAGTGAACTTAAAAGACGATATTGGAAGGATTTCTCCAATATCCACTCCTAAAAACAAGGATGGGATGTGTATTTAGATAGTGGCTGCCAGTATTACAGCTCTGGGCTAAATCTGTGATGAAACCTGTCACTGCATTAAGCTTCATCTCTGTCTTGACTCTAGCTGTTTAAGCAGCGTGCAGTTTGACAGGTACAAGTGTCAGTGTTGCTGTTTGCTGGGCAGGCTGGAGGTTAACGCAGATGATGCATGTGAACGGGCACTAGAAGCTTTCAAATAGAACCACAGTATGATTTTGATCAACTTTGATTACACTCGTAGTTTGTCCATCTTCAGCTTAGGCAACATGGGATAAAATCCTCAGTCTCTGCATCTGTCAGCTTCCTTTTTCGTGAGAGAAAGTAAAGGCTGCTGATGGATAGACTCAGTTACCAGGCAAGGGAACCTTCATGTTTGTGGTGATAGGCAATGCCCTTTGCAGACCCACACAGGGTACAGACTACAGTATCATCACCCCTCTTAATTGTACTGTAGGTTAATTAACAGACACAAGCCCATAGGATCAGCAATGATCAAGTACACAGGATTTAGGGCAAGTAAAAACATTTTATATTTCACAGATTCGTGAACTGCTCTAGTTTAGAACATTCTGTTTAAGTCAGCTGCAGTCTGCAAGTTAGTTATCTATATACAAAATAAATGCACATAATGTGCGAAATTTAACATTTCTCTGCTTGTTGCAGTCTTAATAATTAAGTCAAATAGCTTATGAATAAATAAAATAAGATTAAATTCAAGAGCATTCCTTCACTTATTTGTATAGCCGACATAGCAGATAGGTAAATAGCGTAACATTCCATACTGCTGCAGTTTGTAGTAAAACTGAAAAATCCCTTAATGTGCATCCCTGCACTATTGGAATACAATCAGGGTGAAATGCATCATGCATAGAAAATGAGCTCAGGTATTTGTCCTCCTTGTACTCCAGTTCCGTTAGTACTGTCCGAGGAGCACTGGAACTGGAACGTCACTTTCCCACACTGCACTTCAGTCATTCCCTCTTGCCCAAAGTAACTGAGTTCGTTACCATCAAGAATAGCACTTACATTGTAAAACGTGTCTTGCTCAACCTGCACGGGGTGTTCAAACCACACAGAGAAAGTGTTACTGGAGCCGTCGGAGGTGAACTTGGTCAGGTTCTGCGCCAGGACAGCTCCCAGGCGCTTCAGTTCGATTTTGACGCTGTACTCGGCCTTGCCGCAGCTCGACCCGTACAGCCCCAGCCCCGCTATAAATATCCGTTTGTCCACGGCAAACTGGATGCTGTCGCAGCGCCCGCGGTACCGCCACTGGTTGCTGCGGTACGCCGACGACTGGAACCGGTGGCACCGCTGCGGGACGAGTCCTTTCCTCTTAGTCAGCGGGAACTCCAGCTTGGGTTTGTTTGCGGCCGTGTACCACAGGAATATGTTGTGAGTTTCCTCGAGGGTGAGGATGTCGGACTGGGCAGCTCCGTTGGCAAACTCTTCCAAAGTCATGGTTGGAATCCGCACCAAGTACAAAGCTTTTCCTAACACGTTCCTCTTGTTGCGCGGCGTAGCGGGCAGCCCTTGCCTTTTGCATTCGGCCTCTGCCCAGTTGAGAACGGCCTCGAAAACTACCACTTCCTTGGTGTTGAGTGCCTCCCGGGTTACAATGATCTCTAGTGTTTGTTGGTCTATTTCACAGAAGCCCTCTGACTTCAGTGCCATTTCTGCTTGAGCATCAATCACTTCCCAGCAGCGCTGCGTCAGCTCTGGCTCCTCGAAGAGCCTGCTCTGAGAGAGCAGGACACAAGCGTTCTTTGCTTCTAAACTGGTCTCCAGAAAATTGACACAAGCCTTTGCCAGGGCCGGCACAATGTACTTCTTGGCGGCGTACAGCGTAGCCAGAACTGTGTCAGCTTCCAGGTCTATTTCGTCACTATACATGTATCTAGACAGGAGGAGAAAAAAATAGGCCGTGAAAGATTGATCTATAGCCATCTTTGCTGGCAGCGAATCTGACATTCGGGATTTGTCAGCACATTAAGTAAACAGTAATAAGCGTGTATTGCACAATGCTCATTAGGAGATGTATATTTTATAAGCTACTTTGATTCTGTCCACGTAATTAGTAGACTTGTAGTGGCCACTTACTTTAATAGGATTAGAAAGGCTGCAGGTTCCACATCTGGTATATGGATTTCAGATTTGACCTCTGCGAGATCGCCATAAAACATGGCATAGAAGACAGAGCTACCAACTGCCAAAACGTACTGGAAAATAGAGAGAGAGAAACCTCAGTAATGTGTACGGGTAATAGGCGAGTGTGCTGGCCTTTGATAAGAGCTGCGTTAGGGAAAGTTAAAAGCTGCAGTGGCGGCAGAAGGGCTGCCTTACACGGGTCCTTTTAATTGCAGCGTATGCGAATTACTTCTGGGATTAGATGAGAGCTGTGAGGAATTAGAGGAAAAAAAAAAAAAAAAAAGCAGAACCTAGTGGCGAGGCAGAGGGAGAAGGCGATGCGCGCAGCAGTATTAGAAAGCCAAAAATTATCTGCACAAACCTTATGGGCAGGAACTTTCTTGGACGCCCCTGGCGGGCCCACGATGAAGTGAACGTCAGCCATGAGTTCGTTATTGAACATCAGCGCGTTCCTGCAAGCGAGGGGAGGGGGAGAAGCCCCGTTAGCCGCGGGCAGCCCTTCACCTGGTGCCCC
>NW_008610167.1:0-8383 GCF_000691845.1 Merops nubicus
GGTGTGACTGGGAGGCTGAGGGGCTGGGTGCAGGATCAGTGGGGGGGAGCAGGGAGCCCGGAGCAGGTGGGTGCCCGTGGGGTGGGAGCTTTGCCCCCCTCGTGGGTTCCCCGTGCTGTGAACCCTCAGCGGGGCCTGGCCAGCCCAGGCCTGCCCCCAGTGCCTGCAGACTGGGGGGGACACGGTCACTGCAGCACGCTGGGGTGTGGGCAGAGGGTGGATCCCGTGCGGGGGTCTTGGGCACTGGGGACAGGGGTGGACAGTGCAGCTTTTCCCATCCACAGCGGGGGTTTCCCCGTGGCCAGGGCGGTGTCCCTGCAGTGAGGGGCGTTTGCAGATGCTTGTGAGCCACAGCAGAGCGCTGGGGACAGCCTGTGGCATTTTGGGGACCCCGGGGTCATGGCTGGGGAAGGCCTGAGTGCAGGAGGGCTCTGGGACCCCCTGGTTCTGGTGCCTGGATGAATAAACCCATCACTGTGGGTGCAGAGCGTGTCTCTGAGCCTCATCTTTAGCTCCTTTTAATGTCACTGTTAAGTGTGGGGTCACTCTCTGGCCTGGGGGGTGACAGCTGATCGTGACAGGTCCATCTGTGGCCAGAACCTGTGGTGCCAGCGCTGGCCTTGGCTCGGGGCTGGCCGGGAGCCCTTGGGAGCTGCTGCAGCCTGGTCCCTCCTCTCTCTTTTGCCGGGGGACGGGGTTGTTTTGGCCGGGCTGTGAGCACAGATGGAGGCAGTGTTGGGTTCCTGCCGGGTGAGGGGGTAGGAGGGAGCAGGAGCAGGGGTGGAGCTGGCCCCCAGCTGGGGTCCATCCCCAAACTGCCCCGCTCCCAGCAGAGGCTGGGCCCTGACTCTCAGGGTGTGTGTGGCTTCCTGAGACACGGGGCTCCCTCCTCTCCTGGACGCTTTGCTGGTGTCCTGCTTTTGCTGGGACAGGCCCCCAGGGCTGCCATGCTCTGCAGCCCCCTAGCAGGTCAGTCAGCTCGGGCAGCTGACCCGAGTTGCTCCAGATGTGTCCTGTCCCTTGAGGGATGGGCCCAGGCAGCTGGTGGGGTCTCCATCCCTGGAGGGGTTCAAGAAATGTGTAGATACAGTACTTCAGGACATGATTTGGGAGTCAAGGTCGTGTTGGGGGATGGTTGGAGGTCTTTTCCAGCCTTAATGGTGCTGTGACACTCAGTATGAAGGGGGAGGTTTGCTGAGGATGAGGGTCTTCTGTTTGGGCTCATGCTCTTGCTCGAGGCTTCTCCTGACCCTGCTCCTCTTCCTTCTCCTGAGGATTCCTTCCTCTCTGTGGTGACCACCACAGACTCACCAGGCTGAGCCAGGCTTTGTGTACGTTGTGACAGGACGAGGGGAAGTGGGTCTGAGCTAGAAAAGGGTAAATTTGGGGTAGATATTAGGAGAAAGTTCCTTAATATGAGGGTGAATAATCCCTGAAACAGGCTGCCCAGAGAGGTGGTGGAGGCCCCATCCCTGGAGACACCCCAGGTCAGGCTGGATGAGGCTCTGAGCAGCCTGATCTAGTTGGGGATGTCCCTGCTCAGTGCAGGGGGGTTGGATGAGATGAGCTTTAGAGGTCCCTTCAACCCAAACATTCTGTGATTCTGCTTCCTATTGGCACTGGTGTGAGTTTGGCTGTTGCATTCAATCCACTTTCATTTCCACCCGGGGGTCTTTTCCCAAATCCCCCTCTCTGCTGGGGAGGGGTCTCTGGGGGATGGAGCAACTGCTGGAGTGCAGCCCTGGGTGCAGACATGTCGCTGCTGGGTGGGTGTCTTTGGTTTTACAGTATCTGGAGGCTTGAAGGGTGCCTGTTAAGGTATGAAATTGTGTTTTCCTGAGGTACAATGTTGTCCCCTGCTTCTCACTGTCCCTCTGGGGCTGCCTGGCCAAGCCACTGCTCTCCTCTCACTGCTACAAGGAGCATTTTTTTGGTACCACTGTAAAATGTGACTTGCTGTAGCAAGCTTGACTACTCCAAATCCCATTTCACATGTTTTGTGTTTTACCTGTGACAGCTACAGGGGACTGGAAAGCTGCTTTAGTAGAAAAGCTGCAGGATACAAGGGCAGGTTGCCAGGTACCATGACCTGGGGTGTACCCATACCTGAGGACAACTCCATTCCTCCTCCAGTTTGTTCTGTTAGCTTTGTTTCACACTGTGTGCATCCTCAGGGGGTGGCTTGTTCTTTGTTTTCCTGCTAAGTTAATTGGCACAATTAGTTCCTGCTCTCCCTGCAGAGATGATGTCTGCAGATGTGAGCTGGTGGGATGAATGAGCTTGTTGGTGTCCCCAGGGCTGGGATACACCAGAGAGAACTGTGGAGGGATGTCCTTGGATCTGTTTGGGAATTCTGATTCAATTTTTGGAGTCTTTTTTGAAAGGGAAGGTAAAGTTATAATTAAATTCTGATTTTCACTAAAGAAGGGAAAAGAGCATTTTTACTCTTGAGATAACTAACTTGGAGTCCTTGTGAAGTTAAGGCAGATTTTGGTTTCCACGTGGGGTGACTAGTGCAGTGAACACTATTCACAGATGATTTTTAAAGCTGGAAATGATCAGTAGGTTCTAGTGGCCCCTAGAATGGGTGATCTCACCAGAATGTATCTCAGTAGCTTGTTCAGATAAAGCCTCCCAACATACAAATTCTTGTTGTTTGCTTCACTGGACATCCTGGTGACTGTTAAATGGAGCTCCTGTGGCAGCACCCTCCATGGTTTGTAATCATCAGGCCCTTGGTGCTCATCTGGTGTTTACTTTGCTTTTCTTAGAAGAACTTCCAGCACTGAAATAGCAAACATCTCCCCCAGCCATTCTTCAGGGAGGTAGATGAGATGTTGGGAGGGTCACAGGACCCTTCCTGCTCCTGCTCAGGTGGGATTTGTCACAGATCCTTTGCCTGCCCTAGAAGCACTTGCTGTGCTCTGAGCCATCCGAGTGCTCCTTGGTCTCTGCCCCCGGGGAACCAGCGACAGGAGGAGAGGCAATGGGCTGAAGTTACACCAGGGGAGGCTTAGGTTGGATCTGAGGCAGAATTTCTCTCCTGGCAGAGGGGTGAGGCCTTGGCCCAGGCTGCCCAGGGAGGTGCTGGAGTACAAAAACACGTGTAGCTGTGGCACTTGGGGACATGGGTGAGTGGTGATGGGCGTGTTGGGTGATGGTTGGACTGGATGATCTTAGGGCTGTCCTTTCCAACCTTTTTGATCCTATGGTTCTCCATTCCCTGAATGAACAAAGCTCAGAAGCAGCTCCTGACAGGCCTGTCTGTGAGTTCCAAGCCTGCAGCAGGGGTGAGCACTCTGATGGCAGCCTGCTTGTTTTCCTCAGAGTTTCACAGGACTGTGACCCTTCTGGTGCAGCTGCAGCAGGCACAGAGCTTGCCACAGGCTGTTTGCCCTCTGCAGGCACTGTTAGGACACGTGGCCTTGGATCTCACTTAGCTTCTGCAAAAATGATACATCAGGTTCATCATGGCCAAAGAAATAATAATAATAAAAACTAGAAGTGTGGATTGTTCCTGTAGAGAGCAGTCATTGTGGAACATCTACATTGCTCCCATCGTTCTTCAAGCTTCAGTGTGGTAGGAGTGACTTGTGTTCTGTGATGAAGAGGCTGTTGCTGCACTGGATTAACCTCTTCCTGAAGAAGAAACCTGCCAGAAGGCACAGGCTGATGTTCTGATCTGGTTTAAATTTGTCTGGGGCTGCTCTGCTCTGGTTTGGGTTTTTTTTTTGGTTTTGGGTTTGTTCTTTTTTTTTGGTAGTAGAAGAAGAATGATTTTTAAACACTTAGTGGTATCTTTTTTTTTAAAAAGGAAATAAGCTTTTACTTTGTATTTTCTAAATCTTCAAGTGTATCTGTCCTCAAGCTTAGCTCTAATATCTGGAATTGTTCTGTCTGTTCTTTCCCTACAAAACAGGCACTGAAGCGAGGAGCCTGGTTCCCAGGGGTGCCTGTGCTGCCATTTCCACCTCAGGTCTTCTAAGGTTACACCATCTCAGCCTCAGGCCTCCAAACACAGCAGTTTCACCCTCAAAATACCTTCCTGGGATCCTAAAATTCTGCTGATTGAGTGGAGTTTCCTGCCTGGCCCAGGAGAGCTGCTGGACACAGGATGTGGAGCAGGTAAGGAGCTATTTTCAGCTGCCTGGACAGACTATTACATTAATGCTAACTCTGTTAATTCACTTTGGAAAGTGCTTTGAGGAGGAAACCTGTAGGGTAACCTCTGATTTGCCTTTTGAATTTGTTTTACCATCAATCTTGCTTGTGTTACAGTTTGGAAAGACCTATTTTTCCAGGCCTGAACTCTGCAGCAGGGTCAGACATTCTCTCACCTGGACAGATGAACCTCTTGCTCTTCAATAACTCTGTAAAAGTGAGTGCTCCCAGCTTGGGGGGAGGGAAATGACTTGCTGAATACAGATAATATAATTGGGCTGTGCTCTGCTAATTGGTTCAGAACACAGATTAATGCACAGAGGTGGCTTAAAGGTGCTGAAGGGAATGGAGTATTTCTGTGTTGAGGAAAAGCTGAAAGCCCTGGGGCTTTTGAGCCTGGAGAAGAGAAGCCTCAGAGGGGATCTGGTTAATGCTCATCAGGAGCTAAAGGGCCCCTGGGGGGCAAGAGGCTGGGGCCAGACTCGTGCCAGTGGTGCCCAGGGACAGGACAAGGGGCAATGGGCACCAACTGGAACCCAGGAGGTGCCACCTGAGCAGGAGGAGAAACTTCTTTGCTGTGAGGGTGGCTGAGCTTGGAGCAGCTGCCCAGAGAGGCTGGGGGGGTCCCTGCTCCGAAGAGATTACCCTGGGCACCCTGCTGTGGGTGAGCTGCTGGAGCAGGGGGGTTGGTTGAGATGTTCTCCAGAGGTCCCTTCCAACCCCATCATGCTGGGATTCTGTGAAAGTGGCCACATTGAGGCTGAACTAACCATGTGCCACCACCCCAATCAGACCCAACTCTTTCTATGGCTGCAAGATGTACAGTTGAGTCTCACTGGCCCTATTGTAGTGGGAAGTCCTTGAGCTGAAAATATTCAGGGGTGGGGCTGAACTATTTTGGGAAAATGTCCCATGTGCCTGCTTTATTCTTGTGTTCTCCCCTAGGCATGACCTCCTGACCTGGCACAGGACACTGAGCTACACAGACCTCTGTCTGACCCAGGAGGTCTGCTTTTATTTTCCTAAATAGTCTTGAATTCTGCTGGGAGAAGGTTCTTCACTGGGAGGGTGGTCAGTCCCTGGAGCAGGTCCCCAGGGAAGTGGTCATGGCACTGAGCCTGTCAGAGTTCAAGGAGCTTCTGGACAATGCTCTTAGTTGGATGGTTTAGTTCTAGGGGTAGGGAGCTGGACTCAGTCCTGACAGGTTCCTTCCAGCCCAGTGATTCTTTGTGCCCACTCCCACGCCTGGGCAAGAGGAGGGAGTCAGGATCACACAGTTGTGGGGAGAGAAAGAAGAGAAGGCAGCTGCCTTTTCTGCAGCAGCCTTCAACTAAAACAGCTTAATGTGGACACAGAAGTGCAGGAGGACCTTGGTACGTGTTGGTTTAGTTTGTGTTTGTGCAGACTGGGTGGGAGGCTTCACCAGCTGGTGCTGGAGATCTCTGCCAAGGAAGAGGGCAGCTCACCTCTTTCCATCATGCTCTTTCCAGCACTTCATCTTTGTCTCCCCACATCGTATGCCCTGGCCAAATCCATTTGCTGTGCCAGGACTAGAAATGGTTCATTTTCAGTGCAGTTAGTGAGCTGAACTGGCTCACTGAGAGGCTGGGTAGTGCCAGACCCTGGGTGAAGGCCTGGGGAGCACCACAGGGGTGCAGGGTCACCCCTAAATACAGCAGCCCAGCAATTTCATCTATCACCAGCCTGTGCACACAGCTCAGCCCAGGAGGCAGGCAATAACTTCTTATGCTGTTTTAACTTAATTACTTCAATCCATGTGACCATACTAAGGCCAAAATCATCATTCCCAAGAGATCTTTTGCTGTATTGAAACCTATCTCTTTTATGAGACGTGTCACTAAAATTTTTAAAGACCTTGCTTGATTATTATATTATTTTTATTGCATTAAAATAAATCGACAATGGATTAATACTTGGCATTTATCAAAATCCAGTAACCCACAGCAGCACTGCAGGCTCTGAGGAGCCAAGCTCCTGGAGTGTCTGATTGTTCCCTACCTGTGTGTTTGATTGGAGTGGTTCATTTTCCTGAGAGAGTTGCTTCTGAGCAGGATTACTGTGTCAGACAGTGGACATCTGGTTGTTAAGTTGGTCCCAGACAAACACCAACCATCTGAAAAGCTCACACTGAAGTGGTGTCAGAGTAACAGAGAGACGTTAAGAGCAGAGTGCTGGGTCCCAGCAGGCTCTGAGAGCAGAGCTCCCCAAATCCAGACATCAGGAGCACCCACACAAGACTTTCCAACTGGCAGCAGCTGCTCCAGCGACCTGTGGGAGCAGGTAACCCATGTCCAGGATTGCTGTCCCTCACCACTTGCTGGTGAAGTTTTTGCTGTGTTGACACTGTGTTTATTTTTTGCATCTGTTTCTGCCCAGCCTGGGTTCCCTTCTTGGTCCTGTGTGGTGGTGGCTGCTGGAGAAGGACAGCTGGATGTTCAGATCAGGTGACACCACCACAATAAGGTGCTGAGACACCTGGAACATCTCACAGTGCTGCTCTTCTCTGATGGAACTGAGGGTTCTGAGCACCTGGGGAAGGAAGGAGCAGTGAGTTGATGTAGTGCTGTAATTACCTGTGTTTTTATTCAGGTTAGAGCCTGCAGGACAGGTGTGTGTCAAACACCTTGCCTGGGAAAGTCCCATTGCCTTAAAGAAATGTGAAGCCTTGACGTGGTAAGGTTGAGGTGTTTGTGTGAGGTTCCTCAACAAGGTGTGTGCCCAGCCTGCAGGCTAGAAATGGCAAAAGGAAGAAAGGGGAAGGGAAAAAATAAAGAAAAAAAGACTAGTTTATTGTGACCCGTTGGTGCCATGGGGTCAGTGTCTCCTCTCAGCCTTCTGAGAGTGAATTAGGCTGTGCCATGCTCCTGAGGATACCCCCTGGGCTGCTCTGACTACCAGAGTCCTCTCTAGCTGCTGTTTGCTCACTAGGAAGTGTGACTGAGGGAGGCTCTGCCAGCTCCTGAGGAGATGTTCTGTACAGGACCTTCCTGGGGTGATCAGGAAGCACTGCTGTGCTTTTGGGGGGATCCCTTCCCCATGGACCTGGGATGTGTCCCTCAGCAGCCACAGGGCAGGTGAGGGAAGTGGCCAGGCAGCTTCTGCAGCCTCAGAGTGCTCAAGACAGGGGAAAATCTTGGAGAACTGAAAATAAAAGAAGAGCTTCTTGCTCTTCTGCCTGTTTCTCTGCTGTGTACTGACTTATGGAGAGGAGCTGATCTGGGGAGTAGCTCTAATACCAACCCCAGCCTGGCTGTAGCTGCCTTCGTCTGAACAGCTTCAGCCACAGTTTAACCTTCACACTAGAAAGGGGTGAGGGACAATCTGAGCTATTTTCAGAGCTCACCAAGCTTGGCCATGCTAGGAGACGGGCACAGGACCAAGGGATTGTGCACGTGGGCTGTTCTGTGCTCTGCAGGCCTTGTGAGAAGCCAGGGAGGTCTGGAACAGCTCCTGCTCACGGGGGATTGTTACAGATCCTCTCCCTGCCTCAGAAGTACTTGCTGTGCTTTGAGCCATGGGCATCCTGAGTTCTTAGGGTAACTCCTCATCCGTGCAGAGGCTGGGAGTCTCTGTGGGTTGGGCCCTTTGCATGTTCAGACTGTTAATTTTTTGGGGGGAAGGGGCAGACAGAGAGATTTAGACATGGGATAAGCCAAAGAAGTTCATTACCCAAAGCCATGGGTGAGAAATGCCAAACTCATCACGTCCCATAAAGATGAAGATGAGGCTCTTGTAAAGCTCAGGACCTCACAGAGACTTTAATGCCTCAGCAAGGCAGCAGTGCTGAGCTGGGGCTGTGCTGGGATCCTGTGCTGGCTGTGGGAGGCACCACGGAGCAGGGTGGATGGATGTGGGCAGTGGGCAGGGGGTGGGAGCAGCTCAGGAGGCCCTGGCTGCCGATGGGGCAGTGCCAGCCGGGTGCCCAGCGCAGCGTTGGCTCCTTGCTGGGGGGTGATGCACTCCCAGGTGCCCCTGCCTTGAGAGCCTGAGTGGTGTGAGCTGGCAGGGCTGCAGGTTGGCAGAGACCCTGCTGGGGCACGGTGTGGGTGGTGCTGAGGGTGCTGCAGCTCTCTTGCAGATCTGTGCAGACTCTGGGGGCTGAGCAGAGAAGATGTGGTGTGTTCAGATCTGCATCTCTGCTGGGTTCCTCATGGGCATGGCCAGCAGGGCAGGGAGGGGATCCTGCCCCTCCCCCCGCTCT
>NW_008610167.1:8467-11666 GCF_000691845.1 Merops nubicus
CCCAGCAATGCCCCGAGGGGGGAACCCCTCTGCTGGGAGCCCAGCAGGAGAGAGTTGGGCTGGGGCAGCCTGAGAGGAGAAGGCTCCAGACTTCATTGTGGCCTTTCAGTACTTAAGGGGGAACTAAAGAAAGATGGGGACAGACTTTGCAGAAGGGTCTGTTGGGACAGGACAAGGGGGCATGGTTTTAAACTCAAAGAGGGAGATCCAGACTAGATGGAAGGATGACATTTTTGATGCTGAGGGTGCTGAGCCCCTGGCCCAGGCTGCCCAGAGAGGTGGTCACTGCCCCATCCCTGGAACCATCCCAGGTGAGGTTGGCCGGGGCTCTGAGCACCCTGCTCTAGCTGCAGATGTCCCTGTCCCTGCAGGGGGTTGCACTAGATGACCTTTAGAGGTCTCTTCCAACACAGGCCATTCCATGGTTCCGTGTTTCTGCAGGGAATGACTGATCTGTGCTTGCTGCAGAGGTGGAGTGGGGGGCAGGAGCACCCCAGCTGGGCCCTGCACTCACAGACCCTGGAGGGAAGGTCCCCTCCAGCAGTCCCACTGCTGGGAGAGGGCTGAGGTTTGTGTGTCTGCCCTGGGTGGCAGATTTCATGAATCCCAGAAATCTGCCCTTAGGATTGCCCTGAAATAGCCCAAACCTTTTCTGTTCCAATCCTCTTACCATCTAGGAATCCAGGTAATTTTTCCCAGCCTGATTTAATTTCTTTAGTTTCAAAGCCAGTTTCAACCTTGTGGTTTTTCCATGTGTGTACATTACCCTTTGGCCTGGAATAACTGTCTGAGCACGTGGCTGGATTTGAATCTCCAGCCAAAGGCTGATCCCAGTGCTGGCAAACTGAAATTTGTGAGGGAGAACGGTGTTAAATTTTAAAAGAAAGTCATTAACTCCCAAGCCAACCAGCTGAATGTGCAGGTTGCTGGGGACTCCGACTGAAATGCAGGTTAAGGTCAGTCCCCAGGGCTCTGAATGCTGAGGGGGAAGTGCCTGGTGAGGAGGTGCCTCATCTGGAGGGACAAAGGGGCCGTTGGACACGCCACGGCCACCGTCTCTTCCCAACACCCAGTTTGAATTTGTAACCTCCCAGTACTGGAGCTCTGCTCCCCTGGGACACTTCTGTACTGGTTTTATCCTTCCCAGGGGTGCCAAGGTGAAAGGCTGGTGGCAGCTCGGCCACAGCTTGGGCACAGGATCCTGGGGCTTGGCTGTTGGCAGGGAGAGTGCCCGTCCTGCGTGGGAGCCATGGAGCAGCCGCGTGAGTGCTCGGGGCCTTTCTCTCCTCACTGTGCAGTGCTGCTCGGTCTCCTGGGTGAAGGAGGGATTATCACTCCCCAGGTACCTGGTTTTCACCACGGAACCAGATCCTGGCACTTGGAGGGATGCCCTCTGTGGGGTGCTGGAGATGCTCAGCTCCCTGGGGAGCCTGTTTGGTCTCGGGGCTCTCACCAGCACCTCCCGCTGCAGGGTGGGGCAGAATGAACCTGCTGGGCTGGGGAGTTAGGAGGGGGGTTAGCAGCCAGCCTCCAGCCCTCTGGGAGGAGAGTGTGGGGGTCTCCCATGGCCTTGCAGTCCTGGAGTCCCACAGAGAGTCTGCTTTACCTTTACTGTTATTTTTGTTTTCATTTTGAAAAACTCTGTCTCCTGGGGTTCTTTTACCCAAACCTGTGAGCCTGCCTGCTTTAGAGAGAGAGTGCCTTTTGTTACTGTCCTTTTTGTCTTTCCTTTTGCCTTTTAAAAGCATTTTGCAATAAAGGCGTGGAGAGGGGATGCTTTGTGTGAGCCTGGGGAGCTCCTAGGAGACAGGGTGGCACGTAAAACACCTCTCTCCACTTGCTGGGGAGAGCTGTGGGCTTGGCAGTGCCAGAGAGGAGCAACACAGGCTGTGGTCTCGATGCTGTGGTGGGGATGTGCAGTGGAGGAGCCACGGGCAGGGCTGGCACAGGCTGTGCCCACGTTAGCAGAGCTGCAGGGGAACCAGGATGTGCAGGGGCCAGGGAAGGAGGGCACCCAGGGCTCACGGGGGGAGCTCAGGGTACATGAGTGGGAGCTCCAGGCACACTGAGGACAGAGGACGTGGGGTGGAGCCAAGGCTCATGGTGGTAGTTTCCTGTGTGACTTTACTCCCAAGATCTTTGGGAATCATTTTTTACTTGTTTAGAGAGAAACTTTTCATCACTCAGCACTTCTCTATACTGAGAGCAGCCACTAATGTGTCATAGTGCTATAAAATACTCCCTCTTAATGACAGGGAGCAGAGATCTGTTGTGTTTTTAAGAAAATAAGGGATCCCAGACAGTCCTGTCAGCCAAAACAAATCTATTTTAGCTATGCAACAGCCTTTAACCAACTGGGAATTAGGCACATGGGATGCTACAGTTTCATTTGCTATAAAAGGCAGCCTGCCTGGCTTTCTGAGTAAGAAAAGTACCCAAGGAGGGGGATCGTTTGCTTGAGTGGATGGTCTGTTGTCCCCTCAGCAGCCCTGCTGGGGGTGCATGGCCTGTGGGTTGGGATGTGCTGTGCTGGGCAAGGAAACTTGCTGGGAGAAAGTTGTAATTTTGATGGAGATCATTGGGAAGGTCTGAAAATGGATTCAACTGAAAAAATGAGGGGAAGAAACTTTTGATACACCTGGAGGAAGGAACATATTGAAGTGCCTTAGAAGTTGCCCTGTGTCCCTGAGCAGTGCCTGTCCCACCTATGTGCTGGTTCCTGGTTGTGCAGGACAGTGCTTTGACACCATTTACCTGTGTCTGTGGTGCTCAGGCATCACCAGGGGGATGTGGCAAGGGATAGGTGGATGTTGGGACAGTGGCAGGATCCTTCAGCCCTCCTGCCCAGGAGATGACAACTGCACTGACTGTGACCCAAGGCTGTCCAGGGCCTCTCTTCTGAGCACCTTCATCTGCTGGCAGGCACAGCCATACGAGAGGAGTTTTGACCCTCTGTGAGGTTTCTGTGCAGACCCCAGGGCTGGGATGATGAGGGGTTCCCAGAGCTTCCCTGTGGAGAGGAAGGGAGGGCTCTTGTAACCTTGAACCTTGTAACCTTGAACCATCCCAGGGGAGGTTGGCCGGGGCTCTGAGCAACCTGCTGTAGCTGTAGATGTCCCTGTCCCTGGGTGTTGCACTAGATGAGCTTTAAAGGTCCCTTTCATCACAAACTAGTCAATGTGTCAGGGGTTGGGGCTGG